>NC_089582.1:30851140-31071140 GCF_019320115.1 Miscanthus floridulus | reverse complement strand
CTCCCCGCTCCCGCACCCCGTGAAACAAGGGTGTCTTGTTCATGCGAGGTAGGATCCCTTGATTGATGCCAGAATTCACGAACAAATTCCCTGTCCGAACGAGAATTAATGGGGTTGGATGCAGAATAGTGACGGCATATTGAAATAAGTTCGTTGAGAACTTACTTGATGAACGGCTGCACCTCAGTAAGGTTATTCAACACATATAGCATGATACTGCGCCACTCTTTATTTCCCAATAGCTTTGGGGTTGATCCACTTGCGCTGCCGAGTTGGCCTTGGAAAAGGCTCAGGGTCGATTCATTTTCGCCAGTATTGTAACGAGGGGGTGGATTATGATTGCTAGGAAGGTTCGGCTTGTAGTATAGCGTTGTGAAGTTTGCCACCTCCTCCCGAAGGCATGCCTCTGCAATGGAAGCCTCAATTCTGGCTTTATTTGTACATTTTTTGCGAAGAGTCTTTAGACATCTCTCGATTGGATAGCACCAACAGGCCTGCACGGGCCCCCCCCAAACGTGCCTCGGACGGGAGGTGCACAATCAGATGTTGCATCGGCAAGAAGAAGTCGGGTGGAAAGATCTTCTCCAGCTTACAGAGCAACACGGGTGCCGCTTTTCCCAAGTCCTGAGCGACGGTCCGAGATATCTCCTTGGCACAAAGCTGGCGGAAGAAAAAGCTCAACTCTGCCAGCACTTGCCAGACATGCTCAGGGACATAGCCTCGGACCATCGCCGGAAGAAGCCGCTCAATCCATATGTGGTAGTCATGACTCTTCATCCCGTTGACTCGCAGAGTGCCTAAGTTCACTCCCCTGCTAAGATTCGCTGCATATCCATCTGGAAACATTAACATCTGCATCCATTTTAGTACATCCCTCCTTTGATCGATTTGCAAGACGAAATTGACCTTAGGCCTTTTCCAGTTCTTGTTTCGGCCACTAGGAGGCTGCATCGCTTGATTCGGTCTATCGCACAATGTCGCTAGGTCCACTCTAGCCTTAACGTTGTCCTTAGACTTGTCAGTGTCCATGAGAGTTCCCCAAAGTGCCTCGGTGATATTCTTTTCAGTGTGCATTACATCAATGTTATGTGGCAGAAGAAGGTCATCGAAATAGGGGAGCCTCGTCAAGCCGGATTTATGAGTCCACATATGTTCCTCACCATATCCCACAAAACCACCTTCTTCATTGGGCACGAGAGCATCTATCTGAACACGAACCTCGGCACCAGTCCTCAAGTGTGGTTTAGGGTCTGTCACTTTGACACCTTTCGTAAAGCTCTTGATGTCTTCTCTAAATTCATGGTTTAGAGGGAGGAACTGACGATGCTGGTCGAACGATGAATACTTGCCACCCTTCTTCAACCAAATGAACCTCACGGCTTCCTTACATACTGGGCATGGGAACTTCCCGTGAACACACCAGGCGGCGAATAACCCATACGCCAGGAAGTCATGCAGGGAGTAGTGGTACCAAACGTGCATTTTGAAGCTTGTCTTTGTAG
The DNA here is from genome assembly GCF_019320115.1 of Miscanthus floridulus. Taxonomy (NCBI): domain Eukaryota; kingdom Viridiplantae; phylum Streptophyta; class Magnoliopsida; order Poales; family Poaceae; genus Miscanthus; species Miscanthus floridulus. Next base: position 31,069,638 of record NC_089582.1, on the reverse strand, counting down.
CTCGATCGTATGTCCATACCCCCTTCTCCCAAGCGTGGATCAATTCATCAATCACAGGCTCCATGAACACACCCATATTACTCCCCGGGTGTCCAGGAATTATCAACGACAAGAATACGTTATGCCGTTGAAAGGAGATGCCGGGAGGGAGATTGAGGGGGGTAACAAAAATGGGCCAGCATGTGTATGGGGCAGCCATCATTCCATAAGGATTGAACCCATCTGTTGCCAGCGCGACACGTACATTACGAGCCTCAGCTGCTTTGTCACGATGTTTGTCATTGAAATACGTCCATGCTTTAGCATCAGACGGATGTACCATCTTCCCAGGATTGTACCGTTTGCCATCTTTGTGCCATGTCATCTGTTTCGCGGATTCCTCAGTCATGAATAGCCGTTGGATCCTCGGTAGGAAAGGAAGGTGACGTAGCACTCTCGCGGGGATTGGAAGCTGCTTCTTCTGACCATCACCAGAGTCTACCTCCAGGTACCTGGAGGATTTACACTTCGGACAGTAATTTGCATCCTTGTGTTCTTTCCTAAATAGGACGCACCCCTTCGGACAAACATGTATCTTGTCATACGGCATCTTAAGCATACGAAGGAGTTTCTCTGCCTCGTACAAGTTCATCGGCAAAGTGTGCTTCTCCGGTAGCATGGTGCCAAACACGGCCAACATCTTATCGAAGCCTTCTCGACTCAGGTTTAACTCGGCCTTCAACCCCATTACGCGTCCAATCGCATCTAGCTGAGAAATCATTGTACGCTCATGAAGGGGTTTCTGTGCCGAGTCCAACATTTTGTAGAAGTCCTTTGCGGATTCCTCCATCTCCTCCTTCTCACGTCGTTCAGCGAAGTGAGCTTGGTGGGCGTCATCTAGCATGTCTGCTACCCCCGCATCATCATCAAAAGCCTCGAGGTGTGGTCTCACCACCTCCGCTCTTATATGATCTACTTCACCATGGTAGATCCACTGCTGGTAGCCAGGCGTATAACCATTGAACACAAGATGTCTACCCATGGTCTTCTCGTCTACTTTTCTCCTGTTGTCACATTTGCTGCAGGGACACCAAACTAGAGAATGTCCTCCTGCTCCTAGGCCAAATGCATGTTTCAAGAAACCATCTGTCCCCTTCACCCATTCATAGTCGTAGTCACTCCCGCTTCTCCAGCCCGTGTACATCCACTGACGGTCCTCCATCCTTTAACATTTATAGCATAGAGTATTGTGACCATCAATTGCATCTACGCGGTGTTCCTACTGTCTAATAGGTGAGGATAGGTCCTAATCCCACCCGCGGATGCGTAGATGAGGTCAGTTTCCATGCTCCGCTCCTCTCCAAGATAGAATTTCGGCAGCACCTCCCCGCTGTTCTCCCGATACACGTCCTGCAAGGGAGAGTGTGTATCCGGAGAACAACAGGGAGGTGTTGCCGAAACTCCTTCTCGGACCGGAGCGGACCATGGAAACTAACCCATCTACGCATCCACGGGCTGTCCAAAAAACGTGGACAATCCGAAACAGATACGGTCGCAGATACGCAAAGATCCGCATACCTACGACCGTATCTCTTTCGGACGGGAGACGCCTAACTGGGTTACGCGCGGGCTACGACAGACATGCGCAAAAAGAGGTTATTTATACCTAGGGTGTCGGTGAAGTAAGGCTAGCGGGGCAGTGGCGAATCGACGCAGTGGCGAGGCGACGCAGTGCAGGCAGAACCGCGACGTCGACGAAGACGATCAGGGTCCTCCGGGTCCCCTCCGACGTACTCTTCTCCTGCATAAAAAGACAATAGGTTATTTTTTGTTCAAAATTTCGGCAGCACCTCCCCTGCACGGGGAGGTTTCCAAATCCTGCAAAAAACGACACGATGGCCGACATTCACAACGGCACGAAGGTCGACAACCACAACGGCACGATGGCCCTCATATCAACTTATGGCACGAAGGCCCACACAACCACATACGGCACGAAGGCCGACAACGAGAGTTTTACCTAGGGTTGCAGTGGAGTCGGGCGTCGCGGTGCAGGGGTCACTTTCTTCTCCGGCAAGGTTGAGCGGCGTTGGAGTACTCCTCTCCCCCTCTTCCCTTTCTTCTCTCCTTTTCCCCTTCTTCTCCTTCTCTTCCCCTTCCTCCTTCTCCTCTTCTTCTCCTTTTCTTCCCCTTCCTCCTTCTCCTCTTCTCCTTCTCTTCTTCCTCCAACTTCACCCTCTGCCTCCTCCCCTCCAACAGCAGCCGGCGATGGGGGCGGCCTGGGGGCTGGGGTCGGGGCGGCCGGGCTCAGGGCGGCCGGGCGCGCAGCGGCGGGCGCGCGGCGGCGGGGCTAGCGGCGGCGGTGGTGGAGGCGCGGGGCGGCCGGGGTGCGCGCGCGAAGGTGGGGCGCGCAGGGCGGCCGGGCTCGGGGCAGCCGGCGCGCGCAGCAGCCGGCGCGCGGCGGCGGGGTGCGCGGCGGCGGTGGTGGACGCGCGGGGGCCGGTCGCGAGCGGGCGCGTGGGGAGGGAGATGGTTGGATTTTTTTTCACAATTTCCGATCGGGAATTTGGGATGCGGCCCGATTTAGGGTTCGGTCCTTTGCCGAGGGCCCAGATCCACGGCCCTCGGCAAAGATTTTTTATTTTTTTTTAATTCTTTGCCGAGGGCCACGGGCCAGGCCCTCGGCAAAGAGCCCTCGGCAAATTTTTTTTTTGGTTTTTTAGCCCAGTTTTTTTGTGGTGCTACAATACATTGTTTTGAACTCAATTTTAAAATTTAGGCCAATTTTGATTTTGTTTTGTATATTTCCTTAATTTATTTCGATTCTTTGATTTTTTTTTAATATGTCAAATTTGAACTGCAGGTGCATGAAATATTGCAATATAGTGTTTCAAAAAATGTTATTCATGTTAATTGGTGCATGTTGAGTCCCTATCCACGAACTCGCATCAAATTTTCACGCATCTTGTTCGCGTAACATGACGACCGACTTGCCGGAAAAGTGTTTTAAAATTATATAAAATCCATACGAAGTCCGAAAATCACGAAACTTGGCGAGATGTCATGTTATCGCATGAGTAGGCTGTGGTAAAAAATTGAGAAGGCTTCGAGCGAGTTGCGACGTCCGATGCCTGAAACCCAGACATCACGTGGAAAAGGCGATTTATAAAAAAAAATTTGGCCGAAAAACTGGTTTTAAAAAAATCTTTGCTGAGGGCCTGGTCTAGGGCCCTCGGCAAAGACTAAAAAAAAATTTGCCGAATAACCTGGTTTCACAGAAAAAAAAACCTTTGCCAAGGGCCTAACGGGTGGCCCTCGGCAAAGGTTGACGGAAATGGCCGCCGTGACCCAACGGGCCTAATTTGCCGAGGGCATCTTTGCCGAGGACCGCGGCCCTCGGCAAAGATTTGATTTGCCGTGGGCCTGTCTTTGCCGAGGGCCGTTCTTTGCCGAGGGCTCCTGTGGCTGGCCCTCGGCAAAGAGTGTCTTTGCCGAGTGCCCGAGATTTGGCCCTCGGCAAAGCCTCAGGCCCTCGGCAAAGCACGCATTTCCAGTAGTGATGTATTGTAATACAACGGTACAAAAAGTTTGGGGGGCAAAATCAAAAAAAAAATTGGTTTGCCGAGTGTCAGATGGTGACACTCGGCATATAGCACGATTTGCCGAGTGTCTCAAGGTGACACTCGGCATATAGGCAGGTTTGCCGAGTGTCGCAAGGTGACACTCGGTATATTGGAAGGTTTGCCGAGTGTCGTATGGTGACACTCGGCATATATGTGGGTTTGCCGTGTGTTAACATGTGACACTCGGCAAAATGCTAACGGAGGTCAACGGTGTTACCCGGACATGAAGTTGCTGTGTGTCTATTGTTTGCCGAGTGCAGGCACTCGGCGTATACAATTATGCCGTGAGTTTTGTGTTTGCCGAGTGTCGTCTTTGGGGCACTCGGCAAACATGTTGTTTGCCGAGTGCCCGAAATCTTGCCCACGGCAAAGCTGGGGACACTCAGCAACTTACGTGTTTCCGGTAGTGCATGGTGCCTATCATCCTCTTCCACCGGGTGACTACATTGCTGGCAGACTGCATCGTCCATAATATGCTTGTGTAGCAGGTTAGCCTTCGTGCTTAAGCTGTGTTTGAAGATAGGCACATATTTAGGTGGGTTCCTATTTTCAGATATCATCAACCATGTGTTTTCTGATTCTTAGGCTTTGTGTTTGGTTCGAGAGGGCGGCTAATTAAGCGAGAGATGCATAGCATGGGTTAAACACCCTTAAACATACTATAGGTAGCATGCATAGCTTGTCAAAAACGTCCACAAATGTTTTAGAAAGAGTTACCCTAACCGGATCAAAGCCTGTTATCTCGATAATATATAGCCCATTCATGGATCACCATAATGCATGCAAGGATCTCATAAACTATATGTGATAACTAACCGTACCACTGTACATCTTTTCCTAAATAATTGAGATTCGTTTGGTTTAGGAATGGAAAGTGGAAACACAATCGAATTTGATAATTAATGTGCATGCGAGTGATGAAAACTGTCAAAATAGGGTGTGGTGTATATATAAGCTAGCTAAAACGCGCACATACGGACGCTTCGAGGAACGAAAGATCTAACGCATTCACGTGTACGTGTGCATGGTTTTCCATGCGCAAGGTTTTGACGCTTTGAACATGCATACGGACGCACCATCACGTTTTCTTGTGCATGCTTTGAATCAAGTCCACAGTTAGATAAGTCTCTCCTTTCACTCTCATATGTAGTGGAATCTGTGAACGTGGAAGAGCCGGCGAAGGATCGGAGAATAGTACACTTTGCGAAAATATAAGCTGCCAGAGCTCACAAATCAATGCCAAATGGTTTTTGATGTGAAGCCCTCGCCAAATTTATTAATGCTTTTTATTAGGAACTACTCCTATTTGTTTGTTTTGAGATCGATATATGCAATTTTGCACCACTGATGACGATCGCTCACCATTTATATACCAAGAGCGACAACTTTGACCACTGCTTTTATTTTGTGATAATGTATTTGTAATACAAAGTGAAAGTACCTATGTCATTTATAAAACTACTTCCCAAACCTATTTTATAATATCATTTTCAAATATCCAGAATCACAGCACATCAAAGTTAACCTGTAATCAAATTAAGTTAGCAATGGTTAACACATCTGAGAAATAGAAACGAGACAGCTTTTTTTTTTTTTTGAAAGTAGAAACGACGACAGCATCAATTACGTTATTTGTAACTGGATAGAGTATGTCGATGTTTTTTTAGTCGACGCATTAAACTTTTTGAAAGTCAATATATAAAATAAAGATGATATGCGTGGACAGTATGTAGTTATGAATGAACCGAAGGTCCGAAGGAGTCGTTATTATTAGTCAAGCATCAAGTAAACCAGCGTTACCATATTATTATAGTTATTATTCTTATACCTGAGGATTCTATATATCCACACGGCTCCATCAGCGCCGGAGAGACTAAAAAGCTTGCTTGCGGCGGTCATTCCGTGGACGTCGACGATTATGTCGATACAAGGGACTGCAATGTTGAATTTGACATGCCATGTGCTGGCCGGTGCACACGATGTATATATGTCAAGCTGACTGACTTACTGTTCTGCAGTAAACTAACCAGGAAAAGTATTCACTAGTAGACACATGGGCTTCAGTCTGGGTTGGGACGTGAGATTTGAACCGAAGACCTCTTGTCTCGTGCGTAGCTTCTTTACCAACTCAACTGCACAGCATATGTGATAAAGTCCTGGGCACTCTCATTTTGAATTGACCCATGAGAGACCTTTAGTCTAGGTTGGTGACACCAACCAAGACTAAAAGGTCACCCTTTAGTCCAGGTTGGTGTTATTAACCGGGACTAAAGGGTCAAGGCTCTTTAGTCCGGGTTGGTAACACTAACTGGGACTAATGTATACCCTTTAGTCCCGGTTGACGGGACTAATGCTCATGTTAGTTCCGGGTCCAATTCTAACCGGGACTAAATTGCTAAACCGAAAGTCCTTTCTCTACTAGTGATTTGATATTGACAATTGTCTTTGTATTTTGTCTTTTCTTTCTGGAGAAAATTAAGATGTTAACAATTATCAATATCGGTAAGGGTCACTTCTACCAAAAACAGTTTTCATAGCGGCGTTAAGGATTTAAAGAGGCAGGCCAGTGTTCGCCTCTGCCACCATGTCTGTGTTAAGCACGTTTTACGGAGGCCTCTCTTAATACGAAAAAAATAAAAAGCTGTTGTGAGGCCTAATGTTGAGCCGGCCCCTGAGCCATTAGCCCATTACTCATGTCATATCGTGACCATCTGAGCTTGTTCGTTCGTGTCACGATACACGTGCGAGTGTGTTGTTTGTCTTCCACCATTTTTAAACTCATCATAGGTGAACATAATAGCTTCGTTTTTAACTTGAATCAATCTTCTGTCATTTTACCGTACGGGATTAACCCTTCGTTGTACTAACATTTATTATGGCTCTTGGAATTTATTTGATATAAGATTGGACTAAGCTAATTATAGCCAACAAAAATAGCTACTTAGCTTATTATCATCGACATGAATATCGTGTAATAATTGTATATTCTATTACAATGCACGTGCATGTTTACTAGTCGACATAAATCACAAACAAAGCATTTTTTTTTGGATCCACTACGTAAAAAACGATTTTTAGCAACGGTCCGAATTTTTTGTAGGGACGGCTGGTGATGGAGCCGCCCCTACAGTGACATGCTCGGGTGCTCAGACACCAGCCGTCCCTACAAATGGAACAGCAGGGACGACTGGTGATACGAGCTGCCCCTATAAATGGGTTTGACTTGTAGGGGCGGCTCACTCACCAGCCGCCCCCGGTGTTTCAATTTGTAGGGGCGGCTAGGGATTGAGCCGCCCCTACAAATGGTCGTGTATTATTACCTGCTATTTGTAGGGGCGGCTCAATCACCAGTCGCCCCTACAAATGACCCACATATAAAACAGCTGCAACACTTTCTTCCTCCTAGGGTCACTCACTCCAACCCGTGAAAAAAAGGTGGGGAGGCCTTGGGCACCTCCCAAAAATTACTCTACTAAGGGGGAAGGTTTCGGTCTCAAATCCTTTGGTGGAGAGGTTGTAGAAGGTAAGAAAATGTTATTCCACACTTTTTTTTGAAGTTTTAATGGTTGGTTAGTGAGTAATTAGAGTTTTGTTTTTCTCTCTCTTCTATGGTGCTTGAGCTACTTATGAAGCAAATTAGACCCAAGTTTTAAATGTACTAGGGTAAATTAGGGAGAGGAACAAGATCATACCCTTATTTGGTCCATGTTACTTGATTTTAGTGAACAATTAGTTAGTTTTATGAATGTTTCATGTGCATGTGGATCTAGATCTGTTTTTTTATTAATTTTGTTTTTATAAATTTATGTTTGATGAAATTGGACTAGGGTTTGTATGAAAGATATTGGGTAAAGTATAATTATTGCTAATGGTTGTCTTTGAAATTGTTTATTGTAATCAATAAATATGTATTTTAATTATTTATGGATAAATGTGCCATTAATTAATTTTCCTCTACCATGGTGTGTTTGTATGCTTCATGTAATTATATTAGATTTATATTCATATATATCTGAAGTATATACAATTATTCTCAAGTAATTAATAATTTGATTCATTTTTATATATATCTGAATAAGTAGTCCTTTAATGTTTGTTTTGTTGTTGTAAAAGATGGAGTATAGGAACTCTTGGATGTATGGTTCGTTAAGGTTCAAGGCAGGTTTCCATAAAGAGGTGGATAAATTTATTGAAGCCGCAAAGAAGCACGCAACGACATTGAAAGAGAATAAGGATACAATTATTTGCCGTGTAAAGATTGCAAGAACCGTATGGCATGAACAGATGTGACTATCATCAGATCATATTTGATTATGCGAGGATTTGTTGAGGACTACACAGTGTGGATTCATCATGGTGAAACGGTTATTGTTAACGACGAGGATGAGGAGGAATACGACGACGAAACCATAGAATCCCTGTCCCAATATTCAGCAGAGCTTGATGTACGAATGGATTTCGAGTTTGACAATGAACAAGGTGGTGATGCTGGTGGTTGGGATGGTAACGACGAAGGTGGTGCCAATAATGATAGTGGAGCACGTGTCGGGATGAAGATGATTTGGAGGACATGATTCGAGCCATTTGACTAGAGATTTTACTAAATAGCCCGAAAGGTCTAGAAAATTTGGAAAGGGTGACAAAAGCATAGAAGGAGACTGTGTATGGTGTTGAAAAGGGTTGTCCGACACATTGGACATTGCTACATTTTGTGCCTGAGCTGCTCATCCGGAAGGCTAAGTACAGCTGGTTAGACTGTAGTTTCAATGATCTATTGCATCTCTTGTCATGGGTGCTGCCACAACCAAACTCAGTTCCCGCCAACACATACCAAGCGAAGAAGGTCATAAGTCCATTGACAATGGGGGTTGAACAAATTCATGCATGCCCCAACCACTGTATACTTTTTCGTGGCGAAACATTAAAGTCACTGGATAAATGTCCACGGTGTGGGGCCAGCCGGTACAAGAACAATGACATTTATGGTGGGGATGAAGCCTCCATGGGAAAAAAGAGTAATAAGAAGGGTACAAAAAAGGTGGTACAAGAATCTTAGCCCCCAGAGGACACTCCATTAGGCAACGATGCAAAGCAGAGAAGAATTCCTGCCTTGGTAATGTGGTACCTGTCAGTGACCGACCGCTTGAGACGTATCTTCCTAAACCCTAAAGAAGGCACACTCATGACATGGTGGGATGATGAGCGCAAGGTGGATGATGATAAGATTGCACACCCGGCTGATTGTAGTCAGTGGCAAAGGTTTGATGAGAAGCACAAAGAATTCAGTGATGACCCAAGGAATGTACGGTTTGGCTTGAGCACCGATGGAATGAATCCCTTCAATGAGAGGATGAGCGACCACAGCACATGGCCAGTGATCTTGACCATGTACAACATCCCAACATGGTTGTGTCAGAAGAGAAAGTACCTTCTCCTCACTATTCTTATTTCTGGCCCTAAACAACCAGGCATTGATATAGACGTGTTCCTCGAGCCTTTGATGCAAGAAATGGAGAGGCTATGGAAGCAAGGGGAGAAGATGTACGATGCATTCCGAAAGGAGGACTTCATATGTAGAGCAATAATATTTGTTACTACCAATGATTACCCCGCGCTATTTGCTTTGTCTAGACAGATCAAAGGAAAGACGGGATGCTTGGTTTGCTTGGATGGTACTACATGGGTGTACCTGGATGCATCCAAGAAGATAGTTTACCTAAGGAACCGATGCTTCTTAAAGACAAGTCACAAGTACCGCAACAAATTGTTCTTTAGATTTTATGACAACGCCCCGGAGATTGAACCCCCTCCGGAGAGACGTCATAACAGAGAACACGTGTACAGAATGGTGAAAAACATACGCATCGTCTATGGAAAGAAGAATCCAGATGGAACGAATAGAGATAGAAGCACACCTCCTGTCGAAGGCGTACCTTTCAAGAAACAATCGATCTTCTTTCAGTATATGCCTTATTGGCCAAACTTAGAGGTCCCCCATGCCATTGATGCTATGCACGTGCAGAAGAATGTCTTTGAGAGTCTCATTGCTACCTTGATGGACACAGGCAAGTCAAAGGATGGTCTGAAAGCACGAAAAGACATGGTGCAGCTAAACGTGATGCCATAGCTTCACCCGGTACCTGAGGCTAATGGAAAATACACTCTGCCCGCGGCGTGCTTCAACCTAACCCCAGACGAGAAGAGAGCTATATGCACTTTCCTGAGGGGGGGATCAAAGTCCTGACTGGGTTTTTAGCAAATGTGAAGAAACTAGTGTCGATGAAGGACTTGTCAATAACACACTGCAAGGCTCATGATTGCCATGTGATGCTGACAGTGTTTCTACCTATTGCAATCAGGGCTATAAAGCCAGAGTTCTTGAAAATGGCCATCACCCGCATGTGCTACTTCTTTTCGAAGATCTCATAGAAGACGATTGGCAAGCAAGAGCTGAGTGACCTACATGAATTTATGGTGGAGACACAAAACCAACTGGAGATGTATTTACCTCCTGCTTTTTTTGATATAATGCTACATCTCATGATTCACATGGTTCATCAGATACAGGCGCTAGGCCCTTGCTACTTGCATGAAATGTGGTCCTACGAGCGGTTCATGTCAGATCTAAGTCGATACGTGCATAATCGAGCATACCCAGAGGGCTCCATGATAGAGGGTTGCAGTACTAAAGAAGTCATCGAGTGTTGTCAAGAGTACCTAAAAATATAGAAAGGGATTGGTAAACCCAATTCTCGTCACAAGGGTAGGCTGGCTGGGAAGGGCACCAGTGGTAGAAAAGTGTTCATCGACCATGATTACAAAGAGGTGAGTCGGGCGCATTACAGTGTCTTGCAGAGTACACAACTGATGCAACTGTACATTGATGAACACTTGGCTATCATTATGGCGGAGAGAAATGACCGTTCGGATGATTGGGTCATGAAATAACACAAGCAACGACTAACTATATGGTTGAAGGACCAAAACATACCGCCTGGAGAAACCATAGACTCTATTACCATCAGTAGGTTAGCGGAGGGGCCATCGAGACAAGTGACATCTTGGAATGCTTATGACATCAATGGGTATACGTACTATACCCACGCAAAGGATAGTAAATATGTGAACCAAAATAGCGGCGTTCGAATAGAGGCTCTCGATGGATTGGGGCGAAAGATCCAATACTTTGGCATCATTGAAGAGATATGGGAACTTGACTATGGAAGGGATATAACAGTGGCCCTGTTTTGATGCCGCTAGATCAAACAACGCCAACTGAACGAGATCGGATTGAGAGTCCTAGACCTCGAGAATCTAGGCTACCAAGATGACCCTTGGGTGCTCGCTTCATGTGTCGCACAAGTTTTCTATATGTCTGACCCACAAAGTAACCTCCCCTCGAAGAAGAAGACAAAGCACGTGGTTGCCTCCGGGAAACAACACATTATTGGAGTTGATGGCGTGGACAATGTTGAAGCTTACAATAACTACGATGAGATGCTGCTATTCACGGACTTTCCTAAGAAGATCAGTGTTGTGGAAAAGAACCTCCCCAAAGACATATTGCCATGGGAACGAAAAGGTGTCAAGGGAAAAGTCGTTACAGCGGGCTAGCTAGTTGTTGAACGTGGAGTGTTTGTGTAAGTGTGTGATTGTAAGACTTCATTTATGCATGCGTATGAGACTATATATTTTTAGGGGCGGTTGGATCAGGAACCGCCCCTACAAATGAATTTTTAGGGGCGGCTGGATCAGGAATCACCCCTACAAAAGCATTTGTAGGGACGGCTGGATCAGGAACCGCCTCTAGAAATCGTCCTCAGTATAAACACGGGCGCACGGGTGAAAATCTAATGTATGACGCTCTCTTCTTCCTCCGACGCCGTCATGCTGCCCATTTTTTCCCCGGCGCCCCGCCGATGCCGCCTCCCGGACCTGTCCCGACGCCCGCGCCCCCTCTCCGCACCCTCGCCGGACCTCTCCCGATGTAGCGGCCTAGATCCCCGACCCCTCCTCTTCTCATCCTCCTCCCCCGCCTGCCTGCCGACCACGACGGCCGCTCTCGTTACATGGCTATAAAAACACTATGTGCGGTAAGTGTAACTTACTTCTTTAGTACTCCGTTACATGGTTGTCAAAAGCATTACTTAACATTTTCATATGCAAAACACACAGTGCCCCAAGCAGAAGTCTGGGAATGTACATTATGGATACTATATATGTTCTATGATGAGTAACACCGGTGCCTACAGGAGACACCCCTTAAGGGTAAGTTTGAACCTCTTCACCCGTAGTATAAAAACTTCGTACATGGTATGAAATACTAAACCGAAACTTGTTCTCTTGTAGTGGAGAGAAGAGAAAGGAATGAAAAGAGACCCATACAAGGATGACCAACTCTTAGAGCTCGTCGGCGACCTTTGCAACTTCATATTGGACCAGATTGTACACGTCAAAGGCGCCTACCATGACCGAGAGTCTGACTTAGGTAGAAATCCTCAGTACCAACACATTCATGAGACTGAAAGGCTAGCTCTAGGACATTGATAACAATGTGTATGGAATTTATATATTTAATGATAGATTGTATATATTCTTGTGAATTGGACTTGTAATTGTAGTTTATATAATACTCCTGTGCTTGTAGTTCGAATTAAGGGGTTCGGAACGCTGGTCGCGGGGCGTTCGGCAACGCGAACGCGGTTCGGAAAGTTGGTCGCGGGGCGTTCGGCAACGCGAACGCTGGATGGAAACAAACAGTGTTCTGGTCGAATTTGAATTGTAAATTTGAATTTTTTTTGCGAGAAAACGTACTGTAGGGACGATTCTAGATTGAACCGCCCCTACAAACAGATATTATAGAGGCGGCTAGTACTACAGCCGCCCCTACAAATCGATTTGTAGGGACAGCTAGCGATACGAACCGCCCCTACAAATCGATTTGTAGGGGCGGCTGGCGATACGAACCGTCCCTACAAATCGATTTGTAGGGACGGCCTGGGAACTACCTCTACAAATACATGATTTGTAGAGACAGTTCGGTAGGAGCGACTGGCCAAACCGCCCTTATAAAAGGTTATGAGCCGCCCCTAAAAATGGTTTATGTAGTAGTGATCAAACAGGTGGGCGAAGCCACGAGCTATTCATGTTGGGAATACATGCATAGGTGGCTTTCGTACCGAGAGTGTCTTCTGTGCTGGGAAGTTCAGTAGGCTTCAAATTCGATCGGCATCACATTTCTTTAATGTGTTTTAGCCCCCCTGCAATGTGATAAGTATTTGTCTTTTTTTTAAGTGGCGACAAACTCTAGTCGAAGTCAAGACAAGGACATTGGTCCTCCGGCCAACTTGACACGGCAAAGTACTGTTCGTTTTGATTGCCAAAAAAAGAAGAAAAAGGTACTGTTCATAGAAAAGTGAAATACAAGATTCTACTAAATTAAATATAATTTCACAAAATTCAGACACTACTAAGTTCACTGAATCACTGACCATATCAAGCATCAAAGAGCGGGGGTGGTTCTTCAAAAGAGTTATGAAGTTCAGCAATTTGGTAATGACAGATACTCTGATATATATTTTTTCCCATACTAACATGCCTATTATATACACTAGTCCAACCCGTGCTCTCGCACAGGCTAGAATTTTAGGAGATATAAGTATTAGGTACTGATTAACAAACCTTTCATTCCAAATTATAAGAGGTTTTAATTTTTTAGATATATTATTTTTATTATATATCTAGACAGTACGTCTATGTAATAAAAAAAATAGTTGTATTAAATCATACGTTTTTTCTTTGTTTATTTTCTAACATAATGGACATAATAGATACTGTGTCGTCTACATCTAGTTATCATAAACTTGGTAATTACTATTTTTAAGTAACTAATCTATATACTTATTTATCCATATTCACAATTTTTTCTTTGCATGTCCCCTCTATATAATTTAAATATGCAATTACTTTGAAAGCTTACCATTAATCACAGTGACTCTTGTTGCATCATGTGTCTTCTGAAGTCATGAATCTAAATTTTGATTTTTCAAATTTTATTCTTTTCGACGGCTATAGATTTTCTCTCTCTCCTCAACTTATGTTCAAACTCATGTGCTTACGGTATCTTTCGTTAACACTCCTTTTTTGCACTTCTTTAAAATATGGATTTAAGGTCACAGAGTATATTCCGCTTAAGATAAGTCAGTGTTTGAAGTGAGATTTAGTGCTAACCTCAATAGATTTTAATACTTAAACCTTATATAGTGCTTGATTTTTACTCTATAGTATTTTTAAAGGGCCAGAAAAATATAGCCACCAGTGGTCTCCCACACGACTCAAGATGGTTGAATTTTCCTATCAAGGAATTATATTTGCAGTTATGGTTGTACTATCACTATAGACATATCAAACATTTTAGGTAAAATACATAAATATATCTAAAGTAACAATCTATATAAATTATATGTTATTGTTACTAATATGGTTTTAAATAATTTGTTAGTATCATTAATATATGAGTTGGTAAGAAAATAGTTTTTATGTGATGAAACAAAACATATGTATTTTATTTCTCATACATGTTGGCACAACATGTATATTTACTTCAATTAAATCTTACTATATTTGAGGGGGGTAATTAATTTTTCTAATAATGAGATGAAAATTGAGTTATGTGAGCGATCATAATAAGAGGGCATCGACAATTAAATGCAAATTTATGTCTACTTTAGATCATGTTTCTTAACGACATATGCAGGTAATATAAATTAGGGTCGTAAGTTAGTTTATGTTGTTTTACACAATAGTGGAAGTGGATAATTATTTAGAAAATAGAACAGATCCAGTAGCTATTATTATTATCAATGGTGATTAGGTTATATGTAATTGATGTTAAAATCTTTCTTATTTTTATGAAAATTTCTAGGATCTATCTTTTGTTTTCCTATCAAGTCTTGAGAGGATTTACATGCAGGCTTCGGTGTGGAACTCTAGTTAGAATTTCAAGTATTTATCTTTCTAGTGTGATAGGAGTATGTATTTTGTTGAAATCTAGTCTTAAGATATATAAACTCTTGATACAATCCATTTTCAACCTCGTAAATCTATAGTTTTTTACTTTTAACCAAGTTAATTAGAAATTCTAGTATTCTTATCTTTTATTCAAAAATTATTTTTTATCAAAAAGAGTCTAGGTCCTAGTAGTATTGTTTTCCATATAAGTTGAAACTCGGTTTGCATATGAAACTAAACATGTTGAATTTGTTATATCACAGAACTATATGTGTAGTATTATTTATATATCATAGTCTGGGGGATATAATCCCTGGGTATCTCAAGGCATCAACTAGCTAGCAGGTCGGGCGGCCCACGATACCAAAGCTAGCTTGAGCCCAAACGACCGAGACTCAGCTAAGCTAAGCGGACCGAGCCAATCACTGAGACCGGGGTCGGCCACGACCCCTCCCTCCAGCCTTAGCCACATGCTTGCAGCAGCTCACGACCTCTCGCCGTCCCGACCCCTTGGAAGAGATGGGGAGAGATCGAGCCCATCAAGCGCAACTGCTCTGACAAGAGCAGGCACGCCGCACTGACCCCGTAATGACCGAGGGGATAGCGGTCACCTCAGTCCGGTTAGATGCCATCCCTACGCCACGCAGCGGAGATAAGACAACATCGCCAAGCGATGACGGCTAGTACGGAGAACCACCGTCCAAATACGGCCCAACAAGACGTATGTACGATCCCACCCACTACAGGATGGGATCCACGACGATGGCCTTGACTTAGAGTCCGTCCAAGCCAACGAGGGCCACGATCCCGGAGCTCGGGATCGTAGCCACCAACTCCCCCACAGCAAGACGATCGACGACCTGGGGGCGGCTACATACTCTCGTACGACGTCCTCGGATGGTCAGGAGGCAATGACGAAGACCATGGTGAGACCACGTCACGCAGGACAGCTGGCGAAATACCACCATGCCCACAGTGCCGCCATGATTGGCACTGTGGCACCACGTCACGCCATGCTGCGACGTGAGCACAAGACCATGACGACAGCCACGCCAGGACGCGCACCACAAGACGGCATTACTTGCAAGCCTAGTTAGCTAGTGCCCCTCCCTCAGACTCACGACCCCTCGGTCGGGAGAACCTCCTTCTTTGTATGTGACCTGGCCCCGGACTCTATATAAAGGCAGCCAGGGCACCCCTCTGAGACATTCCCATCATATGTCCATTCTCTCCAGGCTCTCGAAGCTTTTCTTCGGGCAGCTCGTCTTCTAGCTCTGGCTCTCCTACCTTTTTCACAATTCTTGCACCCCTATTGTAAGAACTTCAGAGCATTCAAGCGAGGAACACACACTCGATTATCTCTGAGACTGGACGTAGGGCTTTGGCCTGAACCAGTATAAATCATCGTGTCTTTTGGATGCTACCATCGTCTTTCTAGGGCAGCGTGACGTTTGTATAAATTTACTAGTCCGATTTACAAAACAATGACTTACATAAAATTAAATTAATAGTATGGGTATGGCATAATGTTTTAGTAAAGTCGTATACATTTATTTGAAATAATAACTTATAAAATTTATTATCATGGAGTATTAATATAAAGTGTTATTACTACATGGTTTGTTAAGTTAACATTTTCATGCTTCATAAGTAGTTAAAATAAATATTTATTCTAATATATACATGTTTATTTGACTAGTTGAAATGCACGTGCGCCATGCACGTGTCCATAAAAAATCTTTCATAATAGATGAATAATGATAAAATTTTGTAAAACAAATTATTATAATTACAAAATCATAATATCATACAAAAAGAATTGTTTTTAATAAATAGGGTGCAACCATAAATCATGTTATTTCTAATGCATAATAGAAAGTAGAAACTGTCTCAAACTCGGAATACATGGATAGTTCGGTAAAATAGATCAAAAGGCAATCTTCGTAATACAATGGAGTACATCAGATGGATGCACTTTCATCTTCTCCACTGCATCTTGAGAGCACACGAAAACCAGGATAACTGAAGTTTGCATCTAGCTAACAGACTGATAACATTTGCAAAGTTCAGAAATTGTTTGCATCAACATTAAGAAGACAGCAAGAAACAATGCAAAATCTTATTTGTCTCAGCATCAAGCATCTACAGTTGCATCCGAGGAAACAAATGGAGAAATATAGGGAGATTGACCATCTGTGTAGGGGCATAACCCCGGGCATCAATGGCTTTCAATCTGCACCATTGAAGTCCCGCTCTGCATCTTTGGTGAGCGCTGCGTTCAAGCTGGTCCAAGCAATATATTTAATATTAGTGAGTGCAAAAATATGGGAATACTTCAGTTTGGTGGAGACCTTTAGGAGTACCAATTCACACCCCTACCTATAATATATGGCCACTCCTGTTACTTGAATATATACAAGAAAGTTGTAGATTACGGTAAACATATGTGTGGGGTCACTCCTGGATACCCGCCCTCGCTGAGGAGCGCAGGGGGAGGGGCTGAGGGTTTCCCACAGGGAGGAGGGCAGAGTAAGTAGCGAGGGTAAAGGGGTGATGAGAAAATGCGGATAATATACTCATTAATTTGTCTGGAAAAATAGAATCAACATGACCCTTACATGAGCACTCCGGGTATTTATAGGTCATACCCGAAGGCAAGGTGGAATTACATCAGGGTTTCCCTCCAGGGGCTAAGCACCATACACAACCAAAGGGTACGGCGGTAATATTCCTTCCTCGTTTGTCGTCTTCCGGGTCTCCATCTCCTCGGTGGGACCGTTGTCGTCCTTGGGGTGGTGCCTTCCTGCGGTGGGCGGTGGCCCTTGCGCGCACACGGCGAGGGTCCGCCTTTCACCGTCGTTCTTGCGAGCCTCCCACCGAGCTCCCCTTTGCTCTATGCGATCTCCGGGTGCTCCACTTGAACACAAAGGGAAGACGCTACGGACGAGAAACCCTCGCAGCAGAGGTCAACATCCGCAGCGAGGTGAGCTGGTTTGGTTAGCTGCGGGTCGAGGGTCAGGGGGGAGCGGTGCCAGGGATGCTTCCCCCCAACCATAGCCCCTCGGGGTTCGGGCCCAAGCGTGATGGGTTAGAGCAACGTAACTTCTTGGGGAAGGGACAGGCGAAGGCACTTGGTCTGCGACCCAGCCTAGCGACGCCCCGCTTTGCGCTCGACCGCTGCTGGGCCTTTGTTGCTTCCTGTTTAATAGGGCTTTGGATTGTAGTTTGGTTTGGTGCGCGATTGTCGGGGGTTATTTTTTGCTGTATTGTTTTCTCGGAATGTGGCGTTGTTACTTGGTTCCCGTTTTCTCAGGATTTGGGTTGCCTACTTTCCTTTGGTGTGGTTGCTGGGTGCCTATAAATAGTTGTGGTAGGTTTGGGTTTTTCATTGTTGCGCCCTTTGATCGTTGGCCGTTTTGTTGTTGCAAAGGTTACTGAGCGAGGGTAGATTTTCTACGAGGGTTGCTTTGGTGCGAGGTTTCGCGTAGTTTGTTGGCTTCCTCTGCTTCTTCATGCTCGTTAAGGTACTTGTGGATTGTTTGTGCTTGGAGTCCTTTTTGGTTTAGTCCCCGCTGATTTGTTTTCGGGCTGCTTAGTTTTGTAGTTCGATGGCTCATGTGAAGAAAACGGCGAAGCCTATTGACAGTTCGGAGGTCGCTGACTCTGCTTCGGATGCTGTAGTGAGCTTTGAGTTTGGTCTGTCAAGGGTTACTTCGAGCGACTTGGATGAGTTCACGAAGGCTGGTTGGTTTGCTTGAGATCTTGTGAGGCCGTCTGAGGGAGAGGTTGTTCCTGACCCTCATGATGATGAGGTTGTTGTTTATAAGGAATTCTTCTTGGCCGGGTTGAGGTTTCTGTCGCACCCTATTGTTGTTGGTGTGATGAAAAGGTTCAACCTTAAGTTTCATCAGTTGAACCCCTCTAGTTTCGTGAAGCTCAGTATCTATGTTTGGGGCTTTAAGTCCTAAGGTGTTGAGCCAGATCTCAAGGGCTTTGTCCATCTTCACTGGGTCCACCCTCAGCCTCGGAAGGTGACTGTTGATGGTAAGCCTGTGCATTTGTAGTTTGGTGTTTATACCTTCGTCTATCGTCATAGTACGGAGGTTCCTGTTCAAGCTCAGAAAAACAAGTGGGCTTAGCCTTGGATAGAAAATTGGTTCTATATCCGGATGGAAGGTGAGCCTAGTCTTTGTGGGAAGCTGTTCAGGCTTGACAGTGTGACTGCGGAGGGTATCATGACTGATGGTTGTGACGTCATTGTGGATGCATTCAGGACTTTGTCACGTCATTAGTGTGCGCGTGACTTGGTTGAGGAGTTTGTTTGCGCGAAGGTTTTGCCTTTGAGGGCTAATCAATTTTGGTTCACAGTAACGGATGATGAGAAGTACTAGGTGCGAGGTTTGAAGGGGCTTTGCATGGATGTCAAGCAGGCTTGGTCAAAGGTGCTCCGGAAGAGTAACACCCCAGTTGTTGGGGTTAAGGTCATGTACAAGAAGGTTGCGGAGTCTGTGGAGGAACTCATCGGGGCTCTTGGGACTGCTGAGATTAAGGCGATAAAGATTGCATTGGCTGATCATCATCGTGTTAATCAGTGCTTCGACTTGCTTGGGTTGATTTACCTAGATTGGCCGTCTATGGAGCTGAAAGATGCCAAGATTGGCAAGAAAAGAAAGCGGGCCAAGGCGGGTGACAGGCCTGTTGGTATTTGTTAACGCAAAAAGAATATGAAGGATTCCACAAGCGCACATAATACCATTGTAGCATTTAACCAGGAGTATTTTAGGTATCGTTATTTATATTTTACCATGGGAAACAATGGAGTAAGACTTATTGAGTAATAGAGGAATATCTATCCATATACCAGCATAGCTTAAGTAGAGGGTAAATATATAGATAGGAATTAAGCATAATGACACTCAGGGGATAGATCTATAAATATAATGTAAACTAGTCAACTCGGGAGAACAACAGGTGAGGTAGATTCCTATGATATTCTTATTACAGGATCAAAGTATATATATACCCGACTATAGCTAAGACTAACTCTACTCTTATGCACTTTGGGACACCGCTTAGACGGTAGAGCACCCACAATAGATAACTCTACTGACGCGACTACGGTACTATAATTTAAGAACCTGCTCAATTCAGAGTGGACTACAAAGGATAGACAGGGCTGTCACCTTCCGCTGCTACCACCCAACCAGAGAACAGGGTGCACTCATAGGCAGAGCATCGTATAAGCATCATGCTTACACGAGACTCGGCAACTTAGCCTAACTGGTAAACTAGCAAGCTAAGCACTCTATGAACCCACACACAAAAGTATTGATAACCTTTAACTAAGCAAGATATATATTCAAAGTAAACATAGCCATGTATATAAGAATATGATAAATTGATAATAAGTCTTACAAGATGTAGAAGTGAAGATATAAGGCTTTGCTGAGCCTCCAAGACTAGATCCGGAACT
Organism: Miscanthus floridulus; assembly: GCF_019320115.1. Taxonomy (NCBI): domain Eukaryota; kingdom Viridiplantae; phylum Streptophyta; class Magnoliopsida; order Poales; family Poaceae; genus Miscanthus; species Miscanthus floridulus. Next base: position 31,049,553 of record NC_089582.1, on the reverse strand, counting down.
TGAGCATGAGCCCAACTCGACCTCACTCCTGAGCTACTAATCTGCTACATTGGAGAGCTCTAGATCTAATCCTCTTGGTGTGTCTTGATCTGAATGAGAGATATGAATTAGGGTTTTCAAGATGGCTCTAGGGAGGGGGGTAGGGGCTGCTATATATAGGCCGAGGTAGAGTAGGGGGCAAGGAATCGAGGTGGAGTAGGGGGCAAGGAATCGAGGTGGAGTAGGGGGCAAGGAATCACCACATCATCGATCCACGTCAACTCCCTCGACCACCATTGGATAAACCGATCAAAAACCACCTTAAAATCAATGGTGTAGATCATAGGAAGGAGTACGAAGTGGCGGAGGGCGAGCGGGCTCCGTGACAGGTCGGCCGACCTATGGGCTAGGCCGTCCAGCCCACTTTCATGGTCGTTTGGCTCAAGCTTTGTCGTGGTGTCTTCTGGAACCTTCTAGAGTTGTCTTACAAGATTTTGGCCCGGTGTGGATCTGCTGCCTACCGTATCTAGCTCCCGGATATTTTGTCAGTAGTGCATAATATCTTCCATGTTTCCTAGTTAAAGAAATGTTTGTGGGTCCCCGATGAAGCTGTGGAAATTGAAGGATTTCCCCTCCAGCCCGACTTGTCTTATATTGAGCACCCTGTTAAGATCTTAGATGAAAAAGAAAGAGTGACCAGAAACAATGTGGTGAAGTTTTATAAAATTCAATGGCAAAATCACTAGGAGGACGAAGCAACGTAGGAGCAAGAAAGGTATATCTTGAAGCATTATCCCCATCTTCTTTCTAGTTCATCGAGGTAATTGTTTAAATCAGAATTTATTTCTTATCTCTTTTCCCACACTAGGCACATGAAATCTCAGGACGAGATTTTATTTAAGGGGGGTAGATTTGTAACACCCTCGGTGTTACACCGTAAATCATTTACTAAAACATGTCATGAGCATCATGTTTATGTGTTAATGCAAGTGATAAAGTGTGTAGATCAATTTCTGTAACTCAAAACGATCAACTAAAATGCGAAGCGGAAGTTGATTCAATAGTCATGTTATATCACTTAGGGTTTAAAACCAATTTTTATTAAGCAAAAATGCTATAGAACATGTATGTGATACTTAAATAAAGTTTGAAGTACAAACTTTGTAGATAACAGTGAAATACTTGCTGTCGAAAAATGATCTTACTAGCTAACATTATCACTAGCTTAGAAAATGCAAATGAAAATCAAATTCAGCTCTAAAACTTAGAAATTTTCAAGTATGCCGACTGCTAGACATTGCTATGTTTATCAATTTATTGTGTGAGATTGGGTTAAGGAGTAGGGTAGTATTATGGCTTGTTTTAGTAGCCTAATATACCCTCTAAGGTATAGCAAAAGTGGTTTGGGGATTGGATCAACAGTTTAGACATCTCGAACGCTTTAAAAGCCGTGCATAACATGAACTCGGGCCGTCTTCTTATGTTGGGCGCGGTCACTAGGCCGTCCTACCCCGACGTCACGGCGTCGGTGCACCAGGCACGCGCGCACGCGCGCACGTGGCCATGTTGGTCGATTGCTGCTGCCGCAGCCTGGCCGCGGTGGGCACGCCGCTAGCCGCCAACCGCGAGCAGTCGACATCATCGATCCGCGTCAACTCCCTCGACCACTGTTGGACAAACCGACCTAAAACCGCCTTAAAATCAATGGTGTAGATCATAGGAAGGAGTATGAAGCGGCGGAGGGCGAGCGGGCTCCGTGGCAGGCCGGCCGGCCTATGGGCTAGGCTGGCCAGCCCACTTTCGTGGCCGTTTGGCCCAAGCTTCGGCGTGGTGTCTTCTGGAACCTTCTAGAGTTGTCTTTCGTAGTTTTCGCTGGTTGAATCACTTGTTGTTGTCGGTTTGCTTGCTTGGAGTGTATGACAGTGGTCCCGGGAGTTGTTTTCTGGATAAATCCTCCTACAAACAAATATTTACCAAAGCTCATGGAGTTTATTAGTTTAAACCCCTATACCTATGTTTGGTGATGGAATTAAGTACATATGATGGATATGTTGACGGTTTATAATTGGTGTTAACGACCGTCAACAAGGCTCACGAGTACGTCTAAGCGAGGTGGGCGTGGTCGCAGGCATGTCGAGGGACCTAAGGTTGATCGTGTTGCCGTGGCGAAGGTTGCTGCTTCATCGGCTGCCTCACCTGTGGTGGCGGCGAGGCTAGGGGCTACGGTTTTGCTGGAGCCACGGTCGAGCGTGGTTGGGGGGGGGGTTCTACCTGGCTGAAAAATGCCAAGTATTTCCCTTCTACCGATTCTGCAAGTTATCTCATCGATACCGCTTTTGTTAAGGGCGGCGTAGAGTCAAGCGGGGTGTTACCCAAAGCTGATCTTGCTACATTTTTAGCATGGCATTAGGCGGAGCTTGGCCAGTTTTCTCAACTGTTGGATAATGTTGCTGATTTTGAGGCTTATGGGGCTACCCTTGCCGTTGTGCGGTCTTTCTAGGCCACTGGATGCGATCATTTAAAGAGGCTTGGGCAGGTTAACCATAACTTTCCTAGCCTAGAGGATGTGCGGGGTGCTGCTAATGACCGACTTTGCAAGAATGTTGTCGCGCGCTTCTTGATGAAGTTTTGGATAGAAGGCGAGGGTCGGGCTCTTGCCTTTGATGAGGCGGTGACTGGGACTCACGAGGTACGTTGAGGCTTTAGTCTTGTTGTTTTTCTCTTCCTTTTCCCCCTTTTTTATGTTGCTTATGATTTTGTTTATTTTGTTAGCTGACGTAGCCCTGGGATGCTCCGAGCTCCGCTGCCGAGACTGGCGAGGTGGGGACCTCTTCGACAAGCACGAGGGTCGCTGCATTTACTGTTGGCGAGGCGTCCGCCAGTGAGGTCGCTGCTAGGGTTGGTCGTGAAGGTGTTGAAGCAGGCTTTAGGACCGAGGAAGGATGAGTTGATGGAGCGCCAACCATGGAAGCCATGGAAGCCGATACTACAGGGCAGGTTTGACGCGCTTGTGCATCGTAGTTAGGATGGCGGTTCCTTTTGGAAATAGTTGGTGTGCCTCCTATAGGGGTCTACTTTTGGTTGGTGATTAATTGTTGCCTTCATTGCGTAGGTTCCTACGGGGCCTATGCGTGAAGTGTTGGATGTTTTGCCCTTGATGTTAAATTGTCAGGATACATTTATTTCTAGTGCGTCATGGGCGCATGCCAAGTCTAAGGTTCCCTCATTGTCGTTTGATCATTTTTGGTGGGCGAAGCTTGGTTTATATGATAAGAAAAATCAGGAGGCGAGTAGGTTTTGGCGGAATGCGGATCTTACGAATCATCAGTCTGAGCGCTTGCTTTTTGGTTTGGGGTCTACTTTGGGGGTGCTAGATGATGTTGATGATGAGGATGCTATAGACTTTATTTTGGGCGAGGGCGCTTGGGTTTGGATGCTGAGGGGGAGTTGAAGGTGCCGAAGCCAGAGCCGTTGGAGCTTGATGAGCGTGACCATCGGCATATGTACTGCACAAGTATTTTGGAAGGTGACTTGCCTTTGGTTTATATGGTGCCCGTTCTTTGGGGACCAATTGTGGGGAGTGAAGGGTTAGAGGGGGCAAGGGTTTGCATGTGGTTGTGGATGATGTGGCTGAGTTTGTGGAGGATGTACCAGGTGAACTGGTTGATAGTGTGCTTGAGGACGCAATTATGGAGATGGCGAGGGAAGTGGCGTGTCAGGTGTGTTTTGAAGAGGATGCTCCCGATGCCAGGGAGTTCTAGCGTCGAGGGTCGGCTAGAAGTTGGTTTTTTGCTAATGTAAAAATTGTTGTTGTACTTGTTGTAATTGTGACATGTTGTGGAGAGCCCCATCGAGGGTTCCTATTGTTGTCAACATTATTTGCTGTTGTTTTTATTCAATTGATGAGTCAGGGTGTGATGCGATTTTTCTTGTCGATTCTCGTTTTGCGCTTTAGTGTGCGATGGTTTCATTTTGGCGCTTGGGTTGCAATGACGCCCTTCCCCTTTCTTTTTGTGAGGTTTGTTGTTTCTCATTTTTTTAACTTAATGCGTAGCAACGCCCCCTTTTCTTTTAGATGAGGCTCGTTGTTTTTCATTTTTAGAACTTAACGCGCAGCGATGCCCCCTTTTCTTTTAGGCGAGGCTCGCTGTTTTTCATTTTTAGAACTTAACGCGCAGCGACGCCCCCTTTTCTTTTAGGCGAGGCTCACTATTTTTCATTTTGGGTGGAAAACAATGAAATAAGGATGCTGAGTTTTGGCTTTATTTCTTTTGACGGAGTATTACAAAGCAGCGCTAGTTCTAAATACATCGAGGGTTTGCCGTAGTGGGCTTCTTCGACTGTCGTCTCAGTGGAAGGTGATGTGACATATTTGGTACTGCTCGCCGATCGATGATGAACCTTGGTGAACCCTCGGTGATTTCTTTTTGCCTTAGCGGCAGAGGTCCCCCCGTTGATGTTGTCTTGGTAGGTCACGGGGGTCACAAGTTTCCTTCTTATGGAGCTTGGACCCCGCGAGGCTCCGCACCGCTTTGAGCATGAGTTTCTCCTAGAGTGCCTTCATTTTCTTGTTCTTAGCGAAGCTTCTTTGGCGTGTGGCTAATTGCCCACTTGCAGCAGGGAGGGATTGAAACCCCTCCTCTTGAACTTTTGGTGGACGGCGCCGAAGCCCTTGTCGACGCTTCGTCCGCTGAACCTTTGCTTGAGGGTTGCTAGATATATGCGATCCTCGGGGCTCGTGCAGCTGGGCGGATGCGTTGGCTGGCATGCATCGGCTTCCAGTAGGGGGTGTTGGCGATCCCTTCGCTCTGGGGCTCGAGATTGGCGGCGAGGGAGCACTCGAGGGGATGTTACATTTTTTCTTGCGGTATCCCCCAAGTGCTCTAGGCTTTGGGACTGTATTGACTAGGCTCGCGGATGAGATTGTTCTAGCTGTCCCTAGCATTACGTTTGTTCTTGTGGTACCCTCGTTAGACTTATCGAGAGTGGGGTCTGGTGTCTTTTTTAGGGGGGCTTTTCTCTTGCGAGGGTTTGGAGGTTTGTGAGGCATTTTTTACTGTGAGGAGTTTGAGGATTGTGGCTGTGGTTGTGGTTGCTGATCGACCCATTGAGTGGGTTGGGGTGGTATTTATAGGGTGAATCGGTTGTTGGTTTTTGGTGTGGTGGCTTGTTTTTAATGTTGGTTGGGTGGATGGTTTCTTGATGGAGCATTTAATTTTAGTTGATTCATTTCTCGCTGTAGTGGTGAATGCGGCTGGTTTTTTGGGAGATTGTTGTTTTGTTGGTGGAGTTCGTACATGGAGTGAATGCGTCTTTTGAAGTGACTGGTCATCTTTTTGAATTTTGGTGTGTGATTTACTATACTTGTGGGCCCCTTTTGTTTTTTGTGCCATTGGATTTTGAGTCGGTTGGAGTTGTTTTGCTACCGGCTTTTGTGGTTTACGGGGGTGCTTGCATGCTTTGACTTTTGTTTCCATCCTCATCTTAAGAACGGGTGGAGTTTGCTTTTGTGAGCCCCTGCCATTTTGCGAGGGTGCTCACTTGTTTTGACCTCCGCGTCCGTCCTCATCTTAAGGACGGGTGGGGTTTGCTTTTGTGAGCCCCTAGCGTTTTGTGAGGGTGCTCACTTGTTTTGACCTCCACGTCCGTCCTCATCTTAAGGATGGGTGGGGTTTGCTTTTGTGAGCCCCTGCCGTGTTGCGTGGGTGCTCACTTGTTTTGACCTCTGTTGGTAGTTATTAACGTGTCACTTGTTTTAAGTAGTCACCCTACGCTATTTACATTCGTTAGCATCTTTTACTAAGTTGTCATCCCTAGTGTTGGTGCTAGAAATACTTGTTGGTACTACCTAGTGCCACTTCTAGAATGACACTAAGAACTACTTTAATATTTCATGTGACTAGAAAGAATATATATAAATGAAAGGAATCTACAAGCGCACAGATAATATACCATTGTAGCACTTTACCCGAGAGTATTCCAGGTATCGTTATTTATATTTTTACCACAGGGAAGGTCTAGCATAGACATGTATTGTTAACTTATACTAAGTCATAGGATAAAATATATATATGATAAGTATTGATCCATGATAATGATAAATCACTCAGAGTACTCCTTTCTATGGCATTAGCATGGTTAGATAGAATATTAGAGGAATAATTCCTAAGTCGTTCTTAATTACAAGTCAAAACATACATTGATTAGTGCAATTACACCTAGTAGTCATTGCTAAGATCATCTTCATATCTACACATAAGGGATATTACTAAGGGAGATTAAGAACAGAGCTTGTCTCCCTTCGTAACTAGATCCTACGTGCTACCTACATCAGGGAGTGGACTACAAAGGACTCAACGGGAGTGTCACGTCCGCGAACTACCACATGACCCAGAATATAGGGTGTATCCGCAGGTAAATAACATATAAGCACCACGCTTACACAATGTCGACCACCCACCCACGGTACCTTAGGGTGAGCTCTATACGAACTTATGCATGAACATGATGATAAACTAGCTATACCAAGTATATAATCAAAGTAAACGATGAACATTATAATGAAGAACATAAATGAGATGAATACTAATAATGTCGTAACAATTGTAGCAAGCATATAAAAATAATGGAGATACAAAAGAGAGGGGGTACAAAGATTATACTAAACCACGCTCTTAACATGATCGGGAATCCAAACAAAGCCTGCTTGCCTCCCTCTAGACCTAGCCTAACTAGCTATGCCCTAGAATTGCTACAACTCTGAGGATGATTAGGGTTTCTGTCTTCTCAAATGACTTATTCCCTCAGGGGGTGCCAGGGGCTGGTATATATAGCCCGGAACGTCCAACGTGAGCCCTTGGATCAAACCGACTTAAAGAACAGCGTAGATGCAACCAAGAAGGCGGTGGAGAACCAACATTGCGACGTGGAGGATGACAGTGGGCCCCTGAGGCTAAGCAGCCTATAGGTGGGGGCAGGCAGCCCCACCTGGCAGCCCCTTGCTCTCTGCCTCGGCGTGGTGTCCTCTAGTGTCCTCTAGAACCTTCTAGTGTCCGTTTCGCGGCGGATAAGCGCAATTAAATCTGACATGTAGGTCCACCTTGATAGTTTTCTAGATAAACACTGCAGAAATAAAAAATTCACCAAAACTCATGGAATTTGTTAGTTTATACCCCTAGACCTTTGTTGGTGATCATATTTATGCCCTTATACATGTTTTATTGTCTGTTTATAATGGTTGTTAACTACCGTCAACAACCTCCGTGTTTGTCCTCATCTTAAGGACGGGTGGGGTTTGCTTTTGTGAGCCCCTGGCATTTTGTGAGGGTGCTCACTTGTTTTGACCTCCGCGTTCGTTCCCATCTTAAGGACAGGTGGGGTTTGCTTTTGTGAGCCCCTGGCGTTTTGCGAGGGTGCTCACTTGTTTTGACCTCCACGTACATCCTCATCTTAAGGACGAGTGGGGTTTGCTTTTGTGAGCCCCTGGCATTTTGCGAGGGTTCTCACTTGTTTTGACCTCCGTGTCTGTCCTCATCTTAAGGATGGGTGGGGTTTGCTTTTGTAAGCCCCTGGCATTTTGCGAGGGTGCTCACTTGTTTTGACCTCCACGTCCTTCCTCATCTTAAGGACAGGTGGGGTTTGCTTTTTTGAGCCCCTGGCATTTTGCGAGGGTGCTCACTTGTTTTGACCTCCGCGTCCATCCTCATCTTAAGGACGGGTGGGGTTTGCTTTTGTGAGCTCCTAGCATTTAAGGAATGTTTTGTACCGAGCGAGGGCAGAGCTAGAAGGCCCTGCTCGGTACAAATCTTTACTTGTGTTTTATGGCGATAAGGGTGGGTCATTCTTGAGCCACCCATTTCGGTGAGGATTGGAGTTTTGGGGAACGAATATTACATTAAATGGAAGAGCTACTACCTCGTTAAAAAACCTTGCGCCCCTTCACAAGGAAAAAGAGTGCAGTGCTGAGTTTTTTACATCTTTGAATGGGAAAAAGGAAAATTACATTGTGCAAACGCGCGCTAAGGCGTCGCTAAGGGTAGTACTTGTGAAAGGTCATCGATGTTCCATGTGTGTGGAAGCTTGTTGCCCTCGCTGTCTTGGAGATTATATGCTCCAGTTATGGTTGTTTGAGTGGCTAGGTAAGGGCCGAGCCATTTTGGTTGAAGCTTGCCTACCATTTTGGCGTTTTGTTTTCTGATGAGGACCATGTCTCCAGAGTTGATTTCACGAGGGTTCACCTTCTTGTTTCTCCATCAAGTGGTCTTGGCTTGATATATGTGGAGGTTGTTGACTGCTTGGCATCTTGAGTTCTTCTGCGATGTCTTTTGTCAGCTGCTCTTCATCTTGAGTGCTTGTGCCGCCTTCTGCGAAGGTGACTCTTGGTGACTTGTGAATAATTTCTTCTAGCAGGACAGCTTCTTCGTCGAAGAGGAGCTTGAAGGGAGTGAATTTTGTTGCCCTCGACTCGGAGGTATTGTGTGACCATATGACTGAGGTGAGCTCCTCAGCCCATTTACTCTTGGGTCTGCCATGTAATCTTTTGGAGATGCCTTGGAGGATTATGTCATTCGCTCTTTCGACGAGGCCGTTGGATTGAGGATGTCTTACTGAGGCGAAGCACAGCTTCGTTCCTATCTGCATACAGAACTCTTTGAATACTTTGCTGTCAAATTGGGTTCCATTGTCTACTATGAGTTCTCTTGGCACTCTGAAGCGGCATATGATTTGTTGCTAGAAGAATCTTTTGATAGTCTACGAGGTTATTGTAGCTAGTGGCTTTGCTTCTATCCATTTAGTGAAGTACTCGATGGTGGCCACCGTGTAGTGGAGGTTTCCTAGGGCTATTGGCAATGGTCTGACTAGATCCATTGCCCATCACTGGAGAGGCCATGTTGGGCAAATTATGGTGGTTTGAGCCCCTGGTCTATTTGAGTGTGTTGCTGAGAGTTGGCAACCTTCGTAGTGCTGCACTAGTGAGGATGCATCGTTGACTACTGTTGGCCAGTAGAACCCTTGTCTGAATGCTTTCCCCACTAAAGCCCTGGGTCCGTTGTGGGAACCACATGAACCCTCGTGTATCTCCTTTAACAGTTGCTTTCCCTCGCTAGATGCGACACACTTGAGCGGTGGTGTTGTTACACTAGCCTTGTATAGTTCATCATTCATGATTCTGTACCCTCGTGCCATCTGCTGCATTCTCTTTTCTTCCTCTTTGGTTTCTAGTTCATGATATCCTTTGAGATAAGCCATTATGGGTGCTCTCCAGTCTTCGCTATGTATTGCGTTGATGAGCTTTGGTGCTTTTATGTTTACTTCTACCGAGGGTTGACCGATGACCTCGTAGAAAACATCTGAGGGAAAGGTGATGCCCTAAGCTGCGGCTTTTGCTAGTTCATTAGCCTCGCTGTTCTCTGATCTTGGGATTGGTTTGGTCATGATTCCCAGGAAGAACCCTCAATCTTACGGACTGTGTGTAGGTACTTTGTATCTCGAGATCTCTAGCTTTGAAGCTTTTCTCAATGTGGCCGGAGATGACCTGGGAGTTACTTTTGATGATTGCTCGCCTTGCTGAGAGTGCGCAGAGCTTTGATAGAGCTAGTATGATTGCTTCATATTCTGCGCTGTTGTTTGTGCATTGGAATTCTAGCCTCGCTGCATATCTGAGTTTGATGTCGGACGGTGAGGTTAAGATTGCCTCTATTCTAGCTCCTGCTGATCCCCACGCTCCGTCTGTGTGCACTATCCATATTGGTTATGTAACTTCCGCCGTGTTGTGAGTGTTGGGGGTCCAGTTTGCCAAGAAGTCTACGAGGGCTTGAGATTTGATTGTGTTTCTCCCAACAAACTCTATTATGAAGTCGTTCATTTCAGTGGCCCATTTTCCAATTCGACATATGGCTTCTGGGTTCTTGAAGATGTTGTCGAGTGGGAAGCTCAAGGGTATAATGATCTTGTGCGCCTAGAAGTAGTGCTTCAGTTTTCTAGAGGCCATGACGACTGTGTATGCTACCTTCTCCATTTCTGTATAGAACTTTTTTGCTCCGTCGAGGGTTTTGGATACGTAATACACTGGTAGTTGCTTCTTCTGATGCTCTTCTTGCTTTTCTTTTACTAATACCGCACTAACGGCATGCGGCGAGGCTGCGATGTATAATAGTAGTGGTTTGCCAGGCTGAGGACTGGCGAGGGTTGTGAGGTTTTGTAGGTAGGCCTTTAGATCATTGAAGTCTTTCTGTTGTGATGGTCCCCAGCTGAATGGGTCTATGTTTTTTAGTACTTCGAAGAAAGGAAGTCCTCGCTCTACGGACCTTGAAATAAATCTGTTTAGGGCGGCGAGCCTTCCTCCAAGCCTCTGTGCCAACTTTCTTGAGGTCGGAGGTTCCATGCTGAGGATTGCATTGATTTTTTCTGGGTTGGCCTCGATTCCTCTTGCTGAAACGAGGCAAGCGAGCAGCTTTCCTTTGCTTATGCCAAATATGCATTTTTCTAGATTCAGTTTGAGCCCCGCGTTGTGGAGGTTGCTGAAGGCCATGTTGAGGTCTTTGATGTGGTTTTGCCTGAATTTGCTCTGCACGACGATGTTGTCCACGTAGGCTAAGATTGCTTTGTCCTCTTTGAACACCTTCGTTGTCATGTGGGCGAAGGTTGATCTTGCATTTCGTAATCCTTCCGCCATTCTTCTAAAGCAGTATGTTCCAAAGGGGGTGATGAAACTTGTCTTTTCCTTGTCTTCCTGATTCATCCAAATCTAGTGGTAGCCCAAGAAGTAGTCAAGGAGTGACAGGAGCTCGCAGCCGGCTACTGAGTCAACGAGGGTGCTAATTCTTGGTAGAGGGAAATCATCTTTGGGGCAGGCTTTGCTCAGGCCCGTGAAGTCGACGCACATTCTCCACTTGCTGTTTTTCTTTTTGACTAGCACGACATTTGATAGCCAGGTTGGATATTTGACTGGTCGAATGACCCCCGCATCTAGAAGGCGTTTGACCTCCGCCTTGGCTACTTGCTTTCTTTCTTCGGACATTTTTCTAAGTTTTTGCTTGACTGGGGGTGGTTTTTGTTCACATCGAGGATGTGTTCAATAATTGATCTGTCCACCCCTCGAAGGTCTTCGGTAGACTAGGCGAACGCCTTTGGCGGAGGACAGCTTTATACAGAGATAGCCCAGGTGGAGGACTGCACCGAAAATATTTGTGACCCCTCAGCCAAAAATTGCATTGTAGTTGTATAGCATGTCAACCACATCGAAGGTTATGTGCTATGTCCTTCTGTTGCTTTGATCGCCGAAGGTTACTAGGAGTGTGATTTTGCCTATGGCTTTCACTTGTTTGCCCTAGAATCCGTATAGCGGACGTCCTGCCGGCTGGAGGAGATTTCTATCCGGTTTCATGTTGTCGAAGGTTGATACAAATAGGATGTTGGCAGAGCTGCCTGTATTGATGAGGATTCTTGTTACTGCCCATTCGGCTAGGTTTGTCTCGATGACCATCGCGTCAGTGTGGGGGTAATCCTTCAGTTTGAGGTATGTGCTGTCAAAGGTTATTGGGATGTGAGACCATTGTGAATTTTTATGCGGCTCTTCGGTAGCTAGGTGATGTACCCGCCTCATGTGCTCTTTTTGTTGCCTCTTATTGATGTGATCCTCGTTGGATCCTCCGGTGATTGCAAGTATTACACCGAAGGTTGCGGTTGGGTTGTTGATTGTTGTTTGGCTGGGTTGGCTCGCAGGCTCTGGTTTTACATGTTGTTGAGGTTGGTTTGGCGGCGGTGGTGGTGGTAAGGCTTGATGCTGGTTTTGCATTTGAGGTGGAGTGGGGGGATGGGTGACCGTGTATGGTTGGTTGTTGGAACGATTGTTGTAGTTGAGTGATGACTGAAGGTTGTCATAGGTGTTGTAGTGGTGGTAGGATGGGTTGTAGGTTGTGAAGGTTTGGTATTATAGGTGGTGGTGTTGCAAGGGGATGCCATAGTTTATTGGAGTGTATTGGTATGGAGTGGTTGCGGGGGTGGGCTGTCTCCTTGTGTAGTTAACAGGCTTAGGTGGGCCTGAAGCTGTGGCTTGTTGTGCCTCTTGATATTCTTTTCCCTTCGTGAAACATGCACATTGTTTTGTAGTGTGGCCTTTTCCCGGTCCGCAGAAATGGCAGTATAGCTTCGCTGCATCTCTTGGGATGGGTCTGCTTTGGGTATGTTCTCTGCTGTCGTTTTGGCTGTTGGCGACGATTTGATGAGAGGTTGGACTTGGTTGTTGTCTTTGGCGTTGCGGAGGTGTGGCCTCTATGATATTCACATTGATTGGCTCACTACGAGGGTACTGGTTGCGTTGTGGTGGTCTCGGAGGCGGGCGCGTTTGAGGTTTTAGAGCTTCGGTCTTTGAACGGAAGACAATGTCTGATCTGATGTACTTTTCCATGATCTCGTGCAGTTCTGCAATGGTTTTAGGTGGCTTTCTTGTGAGCCTCGAGGAGCACGGCCCTGGTCTTACTCCCTTGACTGCTGCTAGGATCACTTCATCGTCTGTTATGTCTGGTGTCCTCGCTCTGAGCTGGACGAATCTTGACCAGAAGTCTCGGAGGGGTTCTCTTTCGGCTTGAGTGCACGTGAATAATTCCATGGGATTGGTTGCCGAAGGGCTGATACCTTTGAAATTGTTGCATAGTTTTTTGCGGAGGCTCCCCCAGGACTCTATCGAGCCTAGCGGGAGGTTGTTGTACCAGCTTTGAGCAATGTCCCTTGGTATAATTACGAAGGATTTCGCCATGGTATACTCATCCCCGCCTGCTGCTGCCACCGTCGCCTCGTAGCTCATTACAAATTGGCGAGGGTCTATGCTTCCGTCGTACCTTGGTAGGTTCTGTGGTTTGTACTTGAGCGGCCAGTTTTTGGTTTGGAGTATTTGGATCAATGGAGATTTTGGGTCGTATGGTATTGGCGGAGGTTGGTTTCTGTGGTGTTGTTGTATGGTCGGGGGAATGTATTCTGGGTAGATCTGATGAAAACAAGGTGGTGGTGGTGAGGGGTGGGTTTCGGTGGAGCGGAGGTGGGTTTGGCTGTAGTGGAGGTGGATTTGGGTGGAGCGGAGGTGGTAAGTCGTACTATTTGGGTAGATAATTTGGGTCAACTTCGACCGAGGCTAGGTACTCATCCATTTGTCTGAGTTGTTCCCTGGCTTCGTCTGCCTTATCACTTGTCGGCGTGCCTGCCTCTGGTGGGCTTCGACTCGATGTCTTTTCTCCTGGAGGTCCTCATGCATCTGATTTAGGGCTTCGAGGCCTCTAGCCTCTGCGCCATCGTTGGAGTATTGGAGCCCCGCTGGCTCCGCTTGCGAAGGTTCCTGCTGCCGCATCCGACCCTCGCGGTGGGGGCGGGTCCCTTTGGGTGTTTCTTCTTGTTGTTCCCATTGTTTTTGAGAAAGTGGCGGACTAGGGTCCCCACGGACGGCGCCAACTGTGGGGTCACTCCTGGCCACCCGCCCTCGCTGAGGAGCGCGGGGGAAGGGGCCGAGGGTTTCCCACAGGGAGGAGGGCAGAGTAAGCAGCGAGGGTAAAGGGGCGATGAGAAAATGCGGATAATATACTCATTAATTTGACTGGAAAAATAGAATCAACATGACCCTTACATGAGCACTCCGGGTATTTATAAGTCATACCCGGAGGCAAGGTGGAATTACATCAAGGTTTCCCTCCGGGGGCTAAGCACCATACACAACCAAATGGTACGGCGGTAATATTCCTTCCTCGTTTGTCGTCTTCTGGGTCTCCATCTCCTTGGTGGGACCGTCGTCGTCCCTGGGGTGGTGCCTTCCTGCGGTGGGTGGCGGCCCTTGCGCGCACACGGCGAGGGTCCACCTTCCGCCGTCGTTCTTGCTAGCCTCCCACCGAGCTCCCCTTCGCTCTATGCGATCTCCGGGTGCACCACCTGAACACAAAGGGAAGGCGCCATGAACGAGAAACCCCCGCGGCGGAGGTCAACATCCGCAGCGAGGTGAGCTGGTTTGGTTAGCTGCGGGTCGAGGGTCGGGGGGGAGATGCTTCCCCCAACAATATGCAGCAATGTTTTATATTAAATCAAATGAAATGTCATCAATACAAATGGACAGCACTCAAGACAGTTACTGTAGAATTCCTGATGGCTACCATAAGTTCTAGAGAAGTATAAAGGATTTTAACATTCAGTTTAGTCCAAATGGACCACACAAGAGCAGTGGTTGGCAGCTGAAATATGCCACTGTAGATATGGTCAGAATCAGAGATTTACCTCCAACTGCCGTCGTCGAACCCGTCGTCGTAGCCGACATGTACGCCGATGAGTCCGAGATCATGTGTCCGATAACGAGCCCCCGACATAGCGCGTCTCGACAACAACTCTTTTGGGAATCAGTTCCTTGGCAAATTCAAAATAATTTAGGATTGATTACTGTTTCAACTATAAATTATGACGTGACAAGCAAACTGGTAAACAAGACATGTGAGGTATCAGTTGACTGCCAAAAGGTTGTATATATTTTTAAAAAGTGATTAATTAAATTACACATGTTTGAGGCCTTCATAAAGTATGGCTATTGTAGGCAAGCACATTAGTTAAATCTTTGTTCGCTCATGGCCGCACGAACTGATTCAGCATTTTTTTCTATTAACTGGCCACCCATCTAGTTTTTTGGCAGGCTGTAAAGACATAAAGCTATGTAGAATACGGTTAATCCCATCACACAGGTATGCTCTGTTCAGTTCTCGTACATTCGCAAGCCCTTTTTTAACTATAAAGTAAAAGATAGCGCTACCAAATCAATGTTTTGGCATTGTTTTATTCCTCAAAATCAACTCTATTTCGCTGTATTTCGCACAAATGGTAATGGAAAGGAAAGGCATGTAGAAAAAATATTCACCAATAAATCTGAGGTTCATGGGATGCCATTGCCACCATGCGTCCATGAACCGTGGGGGAAGACGGAAGAGATGAAACGACCAGACCTCTATAATTGCTCCTCCATCGATAGAATGCGTCGCTCTCGTCCATCCCGGCACCTCGAGTGCCAACTACACGGAACAAAAAAAAAAAAGAAAAAGAAAGAAAGAAACGTCAACACCCGCGACACTGGCTTCCGCCAATACCTTACTCGACACCCCGCCGATCGAGCCTCTCCAGAGATGGAGTCCGGAGGAACGACGGGATGGGCGGAACCGTCGGCCGTCCCGCGTGCGGGCGTCGTGTAGAGGATAACGGAGAGGCGCGAGAGAAGATGAGGATGGCTGGACGGGTGGGATCACCTGGCTGGGGAGGTGAGGTTCTGAGAGCCTCCGTATCTGCCCTGAGCCCCAGACCCGGCCGGATGGCGGCGGCGGCGGCGGCAGGGGGGAAAGGAACAGAAGAGACGAGAGATAGGAGGAGGATCCATTATCGTGATGATCTATATATCCGTGGTCTGTGATTGAGGGAGAAAAGGGTGAGGCCCACGGTCGCGTGTACGCAGGCGTGGGTAAAGAGTTAAAAAAAACCGGCTTGGAGAGGCCGCCGGGCAACAAATCATATGGGAGGAACACACAAAAATCTTACGTCTTACGGTGTGGCCCACTTATTAGAAAACAAGAGGCCTAATATCCCTTAGATCAAGGTCTCAAATCACATCTAAGGGTTAAAATATAGGGTGGGTAGAAGTTTTTAGGTGAAAGATATTTTAGAATTCCTTCGCTCTTTTTATAGTACTGTGCCTGTTCGCTTCGCTGAAAAAACAAGCCGTAATACTGTTCTGGATGATTTGTTGGAAGAGAAAAACACTGTTCCGGCTGGAAAACAAAAAGCTGAAAAGTACGGATTATAAGAGAAGCGAACAGGGCCAGTATAGATAGAATAGAAAAGATAGATATAGATATACACGGTGGAACATAGCATTATATTTATTTTATTTTACGATTATAGAAGTCTTTAGAAATATATATGTATCGTACTTTATGGATATTGATTGTAATGTACTTTATGAAATAATTATTTTTCATGTTTATTTTTTCACATGTAGATTTCAAATATGAAGGTAATACCTTATATTATGTTTCAAGATGACATATATGAATATGTTAAATGCAAACTTAGAATATTATTTTGCATTACCTTTCATAATAATAAAGGCACATATTTATAAATTCATTAGGAGGTATTTTAAATTATCTTTCACGATAGACGTGAGTAATTTAGATACAAAGTTAGAGGATTATTTTAAATTATTGTTCATAAGTGACCAAGCTGGTTAATTTTAACGCAATGCTAGGGGTTATTTTAGATTATGTTTTATAATGGCCAAGGTGGGTAATTTAGATGCAAATTTAGGGGTTATTTTAAATTATTTTTATAATGACAGATGTGGGTAATTTATATACAAATATGTATAAGGGGTTATTTTGAATTATCTTTTGTAATGGCAGATGTGGGTAATTTACATGCAAAATTAGGGGGTTACTTTATGTATTTTTCATAATGGCAGTGGTGGGTAATTTTTTAAATAAATTACACTAGATCCAATGGCTATTATCAGTGATGATGGTTAGAGTACCAAATCAAATGTTAGATGTTTCTGATTATTTTGAGAATTTGTAGGATTTATCTTTTTTCTTAGCGCGTCTGGTGAGAATTAACGTGGCGCCTCCGTTGGCCTCTAATTAGTAATAGTAAGATGTTGAGCATATTAGCTAAAATGATAATAAAGACAAACAGAAAGTATCCTATTACTGAGAAAATACGTGTTCAAATCCAAAATACCATGCGTTTGAGTTCACTTCCATCTGGTTCAAAGTCCTAACCATGAATCTCTCTGAAATGTGAAATTAAGATAAATTTCTCAGCTCAACTGGTGCTAAGTTTGAATCTAATTGATAATACGCGTCCAATTCAAAATATATAAATATTTATGAGCATTTCTAACTTTTGAAGAAAATAGGATTGCTCTATGTATTCTTTTAATAGGAAGTATTTCAATTTTGTCTTTATTTCAAAATTGGTAGAACTTGAACATAACATTTGCCTTTTTCTTTTCATTCCTTTGTCCATGTTCCAAAGGCCTTTAATGGGCCTTCTACTAAACTGGGCCTGCTAAAGACATAGGCTTTCCAGGCTTTTCACGGAACAGAAAATACATGTTTTTGGGCAATCAGTACTGGCTTTTCACGGATCAGAAAGTACATGTTTTGTTGCAATCATAACTGCTCGTGTTCGATTACGTCTTTTTTAATAGAAGTACAAACGCTGATGATCATATTCATATCTACGCGTGTATAGCTTTTTTTTTTTTTTTTTTTTTGAGAAACATCTACGCGTGTATACCTGACCCAGAGGCGGACCGAGGTGTTTATGTTTAGATTCATAATCCAGTAAATGAAAATCTTAAATGGTTAACGTATAACAAAATCTAACTTTTATTTCATGGTCTCGTTAGTTTTCTTGAAATTACGATTCATTGCTGTACTTGCATTGCAGGAGGAAAAAAAAAGCAAGTTTTACACTAGAGCAACATTCAGCACAAATTCTTGCTCATCGGTCAGGTTGCCCTCCCTTCTCTGCATCAGTGAGTTCTACCTTTGTGCCATTTGTTTCAGATTTCCAGGCATGACTATCCTATCTACAGCTAGGCAAGCAGCTCATCTCAGTCATGATCCAACCAACTAGCTTTCCGGATGCTCAAAAATGCAATTCCATTTGTGCCACTGCCGGATAGTCAAATTCAGTGGATCAGTACCGATTATGAACGTTGCATTCTCCAAGAAAATAGTACTCCTGGCAGCTACGACTCATCAAATTTCCAGTTCCAGGAAATGTAGAGTGATTGTTACAAAGCACAGTGCGATCAACAGAGGATAACAGAATCAACAGGGCGTGGATCACCGTTGGCAAAGCCTCCCATCAGCCAATCATAAAAAAAACAGTCACTGGTCAAATGATGCAGCTACAGCTGCAGCTGGAGCCCCGGCGAACCTGATCAGGCTGTTCATCACATCAACCCTACCGGATCTACCGGCATCACTATCAACTCCAACCGCATCCACATTGGCGGTGCCGGCATCGCCGCCATTGAAGCAGTAAGCGGGCGCCTGCCACTTGGAGTCTTCCAGCACTCCTCCCACCTCAAAGCTCATCACATGCTGCTGCATCCCTGGGGAACAAGAACACAGATCATCATTCACACTGCTGCATCAACCACGTACTGCATAAGTGAAGAAACTGAAACTAAATAAGATATTCACGGTTCAGATAAACAGAGACTGCAGTAAGAAGCACAATGACAAAATTTACTAGTGATCTCCAATTAAGAACCTAAGCAATTGGAGAAATCCAGACTGCATCTGTGCACAAAAAAAATCACATAATTTATACCCGAAAAAATGCAGAAATGTTAGTACTGCAAAAAGACAAGCAGAGTTCCAAGTGTCAGGATAACTATTCGGTGTAATTCAGACTGCATCCCTGCACAACGAAATTATAGAATCGCCACTATAGCTGCATCAAAGGGAGAAAACAAGTTCCTACAAATTTAGACTGCATCCTTTTTTTTTTTTTTGAGAAAAAATTGCACGCATTGTTAGATCAAAACACCCGAGAAGGGTGTGAATCACCGAAAATCCGCGGCGCCCCATCAAGAGGCGACAGAAAGTATAGATGGAATGTGCAGGTGATAGCTGCCATACCATTGAAGAAATTCCAGCGGACGGGGCGGCCGGTGGCGACTTCCTCGTAGTACCAGACGAAGTCGACCTTGGTCCAGAGGTGGCAGTCGAAGCCGTCGACGTGCTCGCGGCCGAGGTAGACGGAGCCGGCGGCGAGCCAGTCGGGCGGCAGGAGCCCCACGGGGAACAGCCTGCTGTGGCAGAACCCGGAGTCGAAGAAGTAGGAGGTGCCGTTGGTCCACTCGACGTCGTAGAGCGGGTCGCCGGAGAGCTGGTCCCGGATGAGGTTGAGGTTGCGGCCCCCGGGCCAGTCGTAGTAGAGGTCGATCAGCTGCAGCCGGCCGCCGCTCTCGGTGAGGTTGGTGAACACCACCGCGTGGAACTGCTCCGGCCACGGCGTCGGCACCGGGGGAGGGGCGCCGGCGCCTGCCGCATTGGCCGCTGCGGGGGATACAGCGGAGAGGAGGAGGAGGAGGAGGAGGAGGGGGAGTGGGAGCACCGCGAGGGGCGACGGCGGCGGCGACATCGGCGACTGGTGCGCCTTTACCCGGGCTTATCGCTTCGCGTGTGCGTACCTTCCACTAACCAGCCAGTCCAAGCTGGACCGAGGGAGCAAGTGGTCTGTAAAGTGGGTCCCACCGTTTCAGTAGTGAAGTTATAAAATACGACTCGGAGAAGTTTCAATCGAATGGCTAGCGTCCGGAAGTCCGACTCGGACCACAGCAGGCGTTGCGCATCCACCGTATCCCGTTCAGTTTCCACGTAACAAAAGCGCGCCCCACCCCGTCCCCGTAACAGAAGTGCGTCCGTAACACCGCAGCGCCGTAACAAACAACGAGCTTGTTCCGCTGTTCAGCGCTGTAGCTACAACAGGCTGTTTCCATTAGATATTGCTACAGGTTTTTGCTCTGATTTGGTGCAGCAGCAGTCGTTGCTGGGCAGCACAGAAGTGCAGTCGAACAAGTCAAAGAGCGCGCCCACCTCACCTCGCCTGCGGACCGAATTTTTTATTTTTTAGCTAGTTTTTTGAAAAAAAATTCATAAATATGCCTCTAGAGAAAAGATTTTAAAATCTGGACTCTTAGCTCGGCGCCATCGTTACTGGCGCCGAGATCTTAGTCTCGAAGCTGACGTGGCGGTGATATGGCAGACAGCTCGGCGCCAGTAACCCTGGCGCACGAGCTCGGTGCCGTAGATCTTGGCGTCGAGCTCGGCGTCAGGGTTACTGGCGTCGAGGTGGTGTTTTAACTCTGGCCCCAACCTTCCTGCCCGAGCCTTCTTCCTCTTTCTTTCTCCTTCCTCTTAGGTTTTTTCTCTCCCCACTTCGCCCTTCCTCACGACTCGGCATATTGGACCTTGGAAACTTTGATTTGATCCGTAGATCTTCGAGAGCAAGGTATCCTCGTTCCCCTTCTAGTTTTTTTCGCATCGATTCGGTATATATTAGTCGGATTTTTCAACCTAAGAATCGTCATTCCTTAGGGTTTCATTCTATCCCTCAATATTTGTATTATACAACCATAGGATGATGCCAAGACGTGGAAAAGCTAGCAAACATAGGTAACCGCAGCGCATATAGTTATATTATGGGTTCATTATTGTGCATCAAATGAAAAAACCCTAGGTTTAGGATTTAATGTTAATTGCTTTCGGTTCTTAGAACGAAATTGGTTGTATTGTAGTTATGGTTCTCATTGACATTAATTTGTGATGTTTTGATTTTTGTTTGTAAAATTACATCCGTTTTGTTAGATGCAAGAAATGTATCGGGAGGAGTTTTGGCGAAAACGGGGTCGTCCTCGAGAATTATACCCCGATGCGTCTAGCAAAGATGCCCCCGTCCATCCTGACATCCCTGTCTCTAACTGTGACTGTGGTTTTCCGGTCCACGTTTTTCAATCAAAACATCCGGACAGAGCGGCGCGGTGCTTCTACACATACAGTCATTTTAATGTAAGAAATTGTTTTCACTATCTTTTTTCTTTATTTGTGTAAGTATGCTACTAATATTTTATTGGAATCTCATTGTGTAGGACCATGAGAGGTGCTTTTTCATTCAGTGGATCGACGGTGCAGACAAATTTGACCCTAGGTACCTCCTTTTCAATGATTGATTTACAGGAAGACATCCACGTGAGCACTTCAAGCGGTGGGTTCCACCCCCCTAATACTCCACCAATGACGGCTAAGGAGAAGCACCTAGCTGCAGTTAGACGACTCAAGGAACCTCCTCTATGCGATTACAGAGATCGAGCTGTGATAAACCATGAGAATACGTTGGAGTTTGTGTGTCCAAACAAGCATGAAGTAAGTGAAAGTGTATATGTTGAAATGTTAAGATATATGTGTTCATGTACTAATGTCACCTTATTTAGGTGTTTTCAATGGTGAAGTATCGTTTCAAGGAGTGGTTGTATGGTCCTAAGAACCAATGGCCGAAAGAACCACGAAAGGTTAAGGAAAAGAAGAAAGAAGGGGTAATTTACAAAGCACCTCCTGTCATGTGCAAATGTGGTGTTAAATCCAACTATGGCCTAGTCCCTTCGGAGCTTGGAATAGGCCATTATTGCGGCCATATAGTTGACTATGATGAGGTTGGTTATTTTTGTGGTAAACATGAAATCATATTTTGTTTCTTTTGCTAAGACATATATGATATAATTTTTCGTTTGAACAGAGTACTAGGAAATGCAGGTGGGAATGTTATGATGGTCAAGCTAAGTTCTTGGATGAACCGAAGGGGAGACAAGTAATTGCACGGAAGAGGGGATATGGACCTGACTATGTCAACCTATTCGTTAAACATCACAAAGAAAAGATGCGTGAGTTTGCTAGACAACGCGGTATTTGTAACCCGATCGATGTTGGGCTTGACAAATGGGGATTGGAGAGACGGGTAACGTTAGAGGAGAAGAGGGCAAGGAAGGAGGCAAGGAAGGAGACAAGAGTACAGATGCAGGTCTTGAACGAGCATGTTGTTGCATTATATGCCAGTGAGTGCTTGAAAGCCTTTTTTTCGTTGCCTAATTTTAAATGTAATATAATCGCATTGCTAACTGATTGTATTTTATACATGAAGTGATTGGATGTAGCGAGGAACATGCCACAGAGGTAGCTCGTGCAAGGTATGAGAAAAAGAAGTTAGATGAGCACAGATCGTGAGCTGGTCGCACCGTTCAGTCACCGATTGTGTTGTCTGATGAAGAGGACGAGGATGAGACTGAGTGAGCTCATTGCTCTAGTAGAGGTGGGCTTGCAGGCAGAGGAGGCTGAGGACAACACTGGCAGACTGAGTGAGCTCATCGCTCTAGTAGAGGTGGGCTTGCAGGCGGAGGAGGCTGAGGACGACACTGGCAGACTGAGCGAGCTCATCGCTCTAGTAGAGGCGAGCTTGCAGGCGGAGGAGGCTGAGGACGACACTGGCAGACTGAGCGAGCTCATTGCTCTAGCAGAGGCAGGCTTACAGGCGGAGGAGGATGACGACGCATTCTTCACTCAGGCCGCTGAGGCCACAGATGAAGCGGAGGCCACTTACTATAGGCGACAGGCAGGTCAGAACAATGCAGGTGAGCCTAGCCACAGCAACATGGTTGTGGTAGAGGACTGATACTCAGATGATGAGTTGCTTACTCAGTATGTTTCATACTGAGGATTTAAATGTGCATTTGCCCCCTATGTCTAGTGTCGGCACGTACTTCTAGTATTATTATGTTGTTTAATGTGGCATAGTATTAGACTTTTCATTATGTGGTTGTTTTCATTATTTGTGGTCATAATATTCAGCTTAATATTACGGACGTATTGAAATATGATTACGTGCTGCAAATAAAACCTAACGAAGTAGGGCCTTATATAATTCAACACACAAAACACATGAAATGGCATGTGAGAACATGTACCCAACTAGGGTACAGAGTTCCTTCGACTAAACCTAACATGCCTTAGATAATTAAACCAAACAACAAACACATAGATGTGGCATGTGAATAAGATAAAGTCGTCCTAGTAGTGTGGCCATATAGTAAATTATGTTGCACCTTCTCCACATTAGCGTCACATTGTTGGTGGTGGTGGTGGGGGTGACGGGGGAGGCCTCTTGTTCTTGTGGTTAGGGCAGGTGCAATATGGATCATTGCAGTGTGCCTCCTGTGAATCGACACCATTGTTGTTGTCGTCCTGTCCGTCGTCCTTGTAACCGCTGCTAACTTCCCTTTCTAGATCGAAGATATGGTCCTGCATGTAGTAGACGTACTCTGCATGCGGATAAATAGGTCGAGGATCGACCCACCTAGTGAACCCATAGTTTTCTTCGACCAAGGAAGACTACAATAAGTATGTCATGTAAGTTATATAGAAGAGGAACATATTGAAGAAACAAATAGTAATAGCAATTACCCATGCTCGTGGGTATTTGAAGAAACGACGACCTCCATCTATTCTCTCGGTGAACATCTGCACTAGGCAGTCCTCACCATGCATGCATTTTAGCCACTCTTCTTTCTGTTCATCGTATCCTCTCAGTGATATCTCTTTGGTGAAATCGTTTTTGCTCTCAACTGGGAACCTCTCATAAAGAGCTTTCTCAAAGAAATCGGGACCAAGAGAACCCTCCCACACAATGGTAGTTCCCTTCCCCTTTCCTCTACCTCTAGATGACCCTCCAAACATTGGTACTGCAACGAAAGAAAATACTGAGGAGTGCTCTTCTTCCTTGTGTGTGTGAATGAGAGGGAGTGAGGGGATATTTATAGGTTGAGAGGAGGAATGGAGGCCTCTCAATGTGCCATGTCAGCGATCCGTGTGCCTCTACACCTCAGCCCTTGGATCAAACAGTCATAAGATGGATGGTGGAGATGGAGTGAGGTTGTGCTTCCTTGCATGCCAGTACTATGTCAGTGAAGTAATAAATCGTTGTTGTCCTTGTAACTGAAAAGTCTATTTTCATTATCAGAATCAAGAGCCCTTGTAATCTCATATGGCTCCGAATCATGCATAATTTCAACACTATTGGAGCTATGGAATCCATCTCCAAAGTGCACTTGCGTAGCAACAGGGGGCACATCCACATTCTCAGGAATGTCTCCTGCAACATAAGTAGAGAAATGAGGAAAGAATGAAAGAAATGGATGTAAGGAAGGGGGTAAGCTCCCAATAACCTTGTGGTTAAGACACTTACTCGGATGATTCTGTGTCAAAAGGATCTCATGAGGAGGATCTGCCACAACAACATGAATCTGACAAGCATCTCCAACTACCGCATTGGGGGTAGATTGAGCATCGGAAACCGTAGGTGCAACCTCCACATCCACATCAAGTTCCAGGACAGGAGGGTCGATGTATGCCTACTGACCCATTGGTGGGGAAAACCCATGAGGGATGGGATCAACTAACACCTGACGCACAACCACGTCCAAACATTGCAGCTGGCTCTTCATAGCCGATCTCACAAAGTTCTCCCACTGATCCGCACAACCAATTGGGATCATTCGCCTGAGGATGTTGGGAGGAGAACCTAGGTGCAGTACACCCTCAACTGCAATGCCATCATCTCAAAGGCAATGCAGCTTCTCCCGAGCCCTTGCAACCATCTCACTAAATGAAGGCCTATCATTGAATAGCACAGGCACGCTTTGCATGTCAACAAACTCAACATATCCATAGTGATCATATTCAACGGTGCCTCCATGATATATGGTCACTAGGTTGTCCATCTAGTTCAAACACATAACGAAACGCATGTCCTTTAGTCTAAATTAGACGATAGATAGTACCTAACAAGTACTTTCTAACTACAAACTAAGTAAATAAGATAATAACTACATACATAGATACAATGTACAAACTAAATAGCTAGATCCTATTTAGTTAACTAAATATGTAACTACCTATCTAAGTAGCTATCTAACTATATCTATGTACCTATGTATCTATGTTTCTATCTATCTACATATCTATCTCACTATATCACTAACTAAATCAACTACCTAAGTCATCACTTTAACTAGTAAATAACAAATGTCAAAACTACTACACTACAATCAAAGCTAACTAAGTACGCACATTGCAAATTCATAATTTTTTACCTGTCTGACGACGGAGTCGCGGACGTCGACGGAGTCGCAGCGGACGCTAGGCGTGGGTCAGGCCGACGAGCCGGGCCAGTGGTGGCACGGCCGGGCGCTGCAGGTGCCGGAGCCGGCGGGGGCGCCACCGAGGACGGCGGTGGCACGGGATGCCTAGCGCTCCACGCGGTGAGGCCAGCTCGGTGGGCCTGGGTGGCACGGCGGGCGCGGCCGAGGCTAGCGGTGGCGGGTGGCACGGTCATGGCACCGGCGTGGTGGGCGTGGCCAAGGCGGCCGCGGGCGTGGGTGGCACGTCGAGCGAGGTGAGGGCGCGGCATAGGCGCAGGGACAGGCGAGGGGATCGGGGCGCGGGCGTAGGGCCGTGGGGCATGGCGCGGCCACGGTGGCGGCGCGACGTGGGGCGGGCACGGGGAACGGCGCGATGCGAACGGCCGACGTGGGCGGCCAGTGCAGGCGTGGGGCACGGCGGTCCAGCGTGGGCTCATGGCCCGACGCGGGCGGGCGGGCATGGGCGTGGGGAGCGGCGAGTTATGGGCACGAGCGAGGGCGAGAGAGGGCGCAGGCAGCGGCGGTGGTGCGCTGCTCAGGCGAGGGAGGTGCGAGAGAGAGAGAGGGAGAGGAAGAGAGAAAGGATTGGGGCCCATACGTAAGAAAGGCTCGGCGCCAGGAACCCTGGCGCCGAGCTCGGCGCCAAGATCTACGGCGTCGAGATGCCTGCCATGTCACCGCCATGTCTACTTCGAGCCCAAGAGCTCGGTGCCAGAAACACTGGCGCTGAGTTGTGTAAGCTCGGCGCCAGCAATGATGGCGCCGAGATATGGGTCCAGATTTTTAAATCTTTCCTCCAGGGGCATATTTGTGAAAAAATTTCAAAAAAGGGCTAAAAAATAAAAAATTCGGTCCTGCGGAGCGTCTGCGGCCTTAGGCGCCCGTACGGTGACCCACGACGGCACCCTAGCTGCAGCAGGGGGTTACGACAGGTGGGTCACATTGCAACATGTGCAACACCCGATCTACTTTTGAAACATCCTAATGAAACACTTGCAACATTAAGCTGAAGACAGATGAAACACTTAAAACATGTGTCTGAAATACTTGAAAAAAAACTAAAAAACACCTGAAAACCATTGACAAATATACGCAACATCCAGATAAAATACTTGCAACACATGTATGAAACATATGTAATATCCAGATAAACACACTTGCAAAAATATTTATGAAAAAACAGATGAAAATTGGGAGCATAAGTTTGCAACAAACGTGTACAACTATTGCAATATATGCAACATCCCGATCTACTTTTGCAACATTCATATGAAACACTTACAACATACCTCTGAAACATCTGAAACACTTGAAATATGCGCTTTTAGCAAAACCTGGCAGGTGGGCGGGCGGAGCACTCACAGTGAGATATGGCACTAGGTCACAGTGGCGAAGGAGGATGGCAGTGGGCAGGCGACTGTGAGGCACCCGGTGAGCGGCGATGCATCCTCGGTGAGCAGCACCCGCACTGGAGGCAACAACGGCGGTCGAGAAGGTGTGACCTCGTGCGGCGAGGCACCCCCGCACCGGACAAGGTCGCGGCGGGTAGGTGTTGAGCCCATGGCGAGGCGCCCTGCGCTAGAGAAGGCCACGACAAGCAGCGACGATTGTGCGAGTTAGGAAATGTCGTTGTGTGTTTTTTTAGAAGCGATGAAGGATGGT
Source organism: Miscanthus floridulus (assembly GCF_019320115.1). Classification (NCBI taxonomy): domain Eukaryota; kingdom Viridiplantae; phylum Streptophyta; class Magnoliopsida; order Poales; family Poaceae; genus Miscanthus; species Miscanthus floridulus. The sequence goes on along the minus strand of NC_089582.1, from coordinate 31,023,137 downwards.
AGAGCAGAGTAGGCCTGTTGGGCCGAAAGCCCGTTGTGCAGATAATCGGATGCCACACAAGTATTTCTGCAATCTCAAACATGCAGTCCATGGACCAAAGTAGTGACAGGCTGACCAGAATGGGAAGATTTGGGTTGGGAGCCCATGTATTTTAGGTCCACCGAGTGTGGAGCAGGGACGATTTTCTTCCTATGATTTTTGAGTTTGGTGACCCAAACATATTGGGATCATTTTTTTTGTGGATGCCCAGTGATGAATCAAAATAGATCATTTTGAATCAAAACTTATGGCTTTTATTAAATAACTGTTCATGTAAGATGTTAAATTTGTTCTAAGTTGAGTCATAGAAGTAGGGTTGTTTATTCCCTCATGTTTATACATGTGAATATGCAATGGGAATTGCTGGCGTCCGGACATCCAATCCAAGGCGCAGTGTCAAACGGTACCCGCACGCAAAGAGAAGGAACACGCGACCACCTATTTTTTCATGTGCCCCACCACGTGGGTCCCCTACACCTGTGCTCGGTTTCTCTACGCCCGATTGACGGTGCTTTGGCAATGGGCCCGTGCCACCCAGAGGTTACCCAGCAGTATAGCAGGTGGCGGCGACGGGTGGGTCCTATTGCATCCAGATCTACTTTTGCAACATTCAGGTGAAACACTTGTAAAATACGTCCGAAAATAGTTGAAACATTTGTGACACTTGCAAAAACACCTGGAACATTTGAAAGCCATTGCAAACATATGCAATATCCAGATGAAACACATGCAACAGACATAAGAAACACCCAAAACACTTGATATACGCTTGCATCCATCCTAAGGGAGTTGCTAGCGTCGGACGTTCTGTTTGTAGCATTACTGATATGCAATATATATATATATATATATATATATATATATATATATATATATATATATATATCATAAATGTGTTGCTACAAATTCTTCATTATTTTTATTGCATTTATCGTATAATGGTGGGTTACCGAGTTTGAAGACGAGGGACTGGATCACTAGTAGAGAAACGACCTTTGATCCCACCTCGAAATTTGGCTTTAGTCCCGGTATTTTTCGCGCTCGGGAGTAGACAGACCTTTAGTCCTGGTTTGCAGCTCCAACCGGGACTAAAGGTCCCTGCCCAACGGCTACTGTGGCAGGCTTTTGCTGTAGGGGACCTTTAGTCCCGGTTGAAGCTACCAACTGGGACTAAAGGTTCACTTTTACTCCCAATTTGTACCTCCAACCGGGAGTAAAAGTCTACTCCCGGCTGGAGGCTCCGTCCAGGACTAGAAAGGGACATTTAGTCCCGGTTTCTGTATACAACCGGGACTATAGTTCCCCTCCTATATACCTCTTGTTCCTCCCTGAGCCCGAGCCACTTCGAGCTCAGTGTTCTTGCCTCATCGCCGGCCTCTCTTCTTCCTCATCACCGGTCATCACAAGATTTCTTCTATTCCTCCATCGATTCTTCGATTCTAAAGGTTACCAATTTTATACTCTCATGTTTCATCAGTAGCTTATTTTATTTTGTGGACTAGATATATGTGGTTTTTTTATGGTAGATTTTTTTTATTTATAAGCCATTTAAGCTCAAAATGACTTTAAAGTTTGCATATTTGGATGAAGGAAGGTTAAAGTAGTTATTCAAAACTAGTATTGAGCTTTCATTTCTAGCATGCATAGCCCACTTCATGCTTTAGAGAAATAGAGAATTTTAGAGTTTTTTTTTCAATTTTATTTGTTTATAAAATGAGAAATTTATATTATATTAAAAATGAGTATATAGAGTAGATGGCAACTGTTTCCGGGTCCTCGGCCTCTCACACTTGTTGAAGTCGGGTTTCATGCCAAACTATATTTGTTGGACAAAGCACGGAGAAACCGGGGTTGTAATGGAAGAAGGTGAAGAAGAACAATGGGACTATGATGACATTATTGCTGAATATGGGGCCTTCAATGATACTGCAATGGGGGAAGCTAAAGAAGAGGTAGGGGCAGAAGATGAGCCCGCTGATGATCTTGGTCAGGCCATTCATGACGCACAAAGAGAATGCAAAAGTGAAAAGGAGAAGATCAAGTTCTAGCGCATGCTAGAGGATCACAAGAAATTGCTATACCCAACTTGTGATGCGGGGCAGAAAAAGTTGGGTACCACACTAGAATTGCTGCAATGGAAGGTAAAGAATGGTGTATCTAACAAGGGATTTGGGGAGTTACTGAAAATTTAAAAGAAGATGCTTCCGAAGGATAACTAATTGCCCGCCACTACGTACGAAGCAAAACAGGTAGTCTGTCCTTTAGGATTAGAAATCTAGAAGATACATGCATGTCCTAATGACTGCATCCTCTACCGTGGCGAGGAGTACGAGAAGTTAGATGCATGCCCGGTATGTCATGCATCGCGGTATAAGATCAGGCGAGATGACCCTGGTGATGTTGAGGGCGAACGTCCCACGAAGAAAATCCCTGCCAAGATTATGTGGTATGCTCCTATAATACCACGCTTGAAACGTCTGTTCAGAAACAAAGACCATGCAAAGTTATTGCGATGGCACAAAGAAGACCGTAAGGTAGACAATATATTGAGACACCCTGCTGATGGGTCCCAGTGGAGAGCAATCGATAGAGAATTCCCGAAGTTTGCAAATAACGCAAGAAAGTTAAGGTTTGCTTTAAGTACGGATGGTATGAATCCTTTCGGGGAGCAGAGCAGTAGTCATAGCACTTGACCTGTTACTCTATGTATCTACAACCTTCCTCCCTGGTTATGCATGAAGCCTAAGTTTATTATGATGCCAGTGCTCATCCAAGGCCCAAGGCAACCTGGCAACGACATCGATGTGTACCTGAGGCCACTAGTTGAAGAACTTCTACTTTTGTGGAACAGACCAGGTGTACGTGTGTGGGATGAGCACAAACAGGAGCACTTTGACCTGTGAGCATTGTTGTTTGTAACAATCAATGATTGGCCTGCTCTAAGTAATCTTTTAGGACAATCAAACAAGGGATATAATGCGTGCACGCACTGTTTCGATGACATTAAAGGTATATTCTTGAAAAAATATTGAAAGGTCATGTACCTTGGCCATCGTCGATTTCTTCCTGTGAATCACCCCCTAAGAAAGAAAGGCAAGCATTTTAAAGGTAAGGCAGACCACCAGACCAAGCCGGGCAACCCAACTGGTGAGGATGTACTCAATATGGTCAAGGATGTGAAAGTAGTATTTAGAAAGGCACATGACAGCGAACCTGTTCCGAACGACACCGACGGTCATGCACCCATGTGGAAGAAGAAGTCCATATTTTGGGAGCTACCCTATTGGCAAGTCCTAGAGGTCCGTAGCGCGATCGACGTGATGCACCTGATGAAGAATCTTTGTGTGAACCTGTAAGGCTTCATGGGTGTGTATGGGAAGCCTAAGGACACCCTTGAAGAACGACAGGACCTATGGTGTTTGAAAGAACGAGACAACCTACATCCAGAGAAGACAGATGATGGACGCCATTACTTAAGTCCTGCCAGCTACACTCTTAGCAAAGAAGAGAAGGAAAGCATGTTTGAATGAGTAGCAAGCATCAAGGTACCATCTGGATTCTCCTCAAATATAAAGGGTATAATAAATGTGCCAGAGAAGAAATTCCTAAACTTAAAGTCCCATGACTGCCACGTGCTCATGACACAATTGCTTCCCGTTGCATTAAGAGGAATTCTACCTTCAAATGTATGTCTAGCCACCGTGAAGCTATGTGCATTCCTAAATGCAATTTCTCAGAAGGCAATCGATCCAATGGATCTAGCTAAACTATAGAATGATGTGGTTCAATGTCTTGTCAGCTTTGAGTTGGTGTTCCCTCCTTCCTTCTTTAATATCATGACACACCTCCTAGTTCACCTGGTCAAGGAGATTAGCATTCTTGGTCCTGTGTTCCTGCACAACATGTTCCCCTTTGAGAGGTTCATGGGAGTCCTAAAGAAATATGTTCACAACCGTGCTCGACCAGAAGGAAGCATCGCTAAGGGCTATGGAACAGAGGAGGTCATTGAGTTTTGTGTTGACTTTATTCCCGACCTTGACCCGATTGGTGTTCCTGAATCGCGACACGAGGGGAGACTAAGTGGAAAGGGGACACTAGGGAAGAAACCATATATTGGTATGCAGGACAATTATTTTAATAAAGCACACTACATAGTTCTGTAAAACTCCTCTTTGGTGGATCCGTATATCGAGACACATAAAGAGTTGCTCCGATCCGAGTTTCAAGGGAAGTCTGAAGCTTGGATTACGCGTCAGTACATGGAAACTTTCAGCGACTGGTTGCAAAAAGAATGTCAGGGTGATGAGAGTATTGATGAGCAACTTTATTTGTTGGCTAGGCAGCCATCGTGGCATATCCTCATATACAAAGGGTACGAGATAAATGGGAATACATTTTACACGGTAGCCCAAGATAAAAGGAGCACCAACCAAAATAGTGGTGTTCGCATAGATGCCTCCGACCCTAATGGAAATAAGCAAACATATTATGGCCGCATAGAGGAGATATGGGAACTAAACTATGCACCTACTTTTAAGGTACCTTTGTTCAAGTGCCAATGGGTAAAGGCGACTAGAAGCGGGGTAGTAGTCGACAACCAGTATGGAATGACAACCGTGGACCTCAACAATATTGGGTACAAAGACGAACTGTTCGTCCTTGCCAAGGATGTGAATCAGGTGTTCTATGTCAAGGATATGGCTACAAAACCGAAGAGAGGGAAAAACAACAATGACCCAATCAATGAGCCAAAGCGCCATATAGTTCTTTCAGGGAGAAGAAACATCGTCAGAATTGAAGATAAGTCAGACATATCCGAAGATTATGAAAAGGATGACCGAATTCCACCCTTCACAGTGACTAAAGACCCAAGCATCTAGCTAAATGATGAGGACACTACATGGTTATGGCACGATCATAACCAAGGGATATATGTTAAGAAAAAGTTCACAACTGTGCCCGCTTGATATATATAGTGATGTATTAGACCTATTATGTAATAATTGTGACTTCATATTTTATTGTCGTGTTTTCATATTTTCTACGGTTCAAATGAATTTTCTGCTAGACGGTGGATTTCCCATGGAGAATATGATGAAAAACCAAATGATGAATGTTAATAAGATGTGAAAACTAATTTCCTATCGAAAAACAATAGTTTTAATGATTTTAATTAAGTAGTATATTTTTGCATGGTGTAAATTATAATTATTATTTACACTATGTCAAATATTTATATAGTAAAACAAAAGAGTTTAGTTTACAAATTTTTGTTGCGTATAATAATGCAAAACCAAGTCAAAGAATTTTTTTTATAATTTTTTTGGATAATATTTTATTTATTAGGCAATTAATAACTCTCTGCATATTTATATAAAAGAAATATATAAAAAAAGAAAAAACTTACTTTACTCCCAGGTGGATCAACCACCCGGGACTAAAGGTGGTGCTTTAGTCTTGGGTGTATACACTAGCCGAGACAGATTCCCCTTTACTCCCGGGTGGATCAACCACCCGGGACTAAAGGTAGAGCCACAGTTTTCGCAGCCCGCCCAAATGCCCATTACTCCCGGGTCGTGGGTACACCCGGGACTAAAGCTCAAACCTTTAGTCCCGGTTGTAATAATAGCCCGGGACTAAAGATTCTTTAGTCCCGGTTGGTAGCTCCAACCGGGACTAAAGGTATCCCTTTATAACCCACGCCCTAGTTCTCTTCCTCTCTATCTCCACCAAGCCGTCGCCTCATCTTCTCCACCAGATCGATCCAGCAGTGCCGCTGCTCCCAGGCGACCACCCTACCCTCGCCTCGTCAGCGCGCCTCTTCTCCGGCCGGCCAGCGCGCTTCTTTGGCTAGCCAGCGCGCCTTGCTCATCCTCGCTGGAGCGCGCGCCGTCCTCGTCCCCGTCCCCAACCTCGCTCGTGCTCACCGGAGCGCGCCAAGCCTTCACCGCGCTACCTCACCAGAGCTCGCCCGAGCCTTCCCCGCACGCGCTGTCTCACCGGAGGGCGGCCGAGTCTTCCCCACGCTGCCACACCGGAGCTCGCCCGAGCCTTCTCCGAGCGCGCTGCCTCACCGGCCGAGCCTTGTAATTAGTTTCGATCTCTTGTATGTGTCTGTCTGTAGCATTGTATGTTTGAGCGTGTTTGAGTTTCTGTAAAACGCGACGTGCGGGACGGCAGAGAACTCGTGCTGCCGATCGACTCCACGCGGCTGCGGCGCCCAGCGGTGCGGCTCGTTTCCATCGGTAGCGCCAGGCAGGCGTTAGTCGTCGTCGTTCAGCTCTGCCGGTCATGGTTTTCGTTTCTGTCGACTCCACGTCGTTCGTGCTGCCGGTCATGGTTTTCGACCCCACGCGGTTGCGTTGCTATCTTGTGCACTTCGTTCGTAGAATCGGAGCCCGAACAGCCGGCCTGACAGTTTTCGTTTCATTGCTGTTGTCCAGGGTGCAATGCAACGCAATAACAATTGACAATGCGTTGCTAGGTTAAAATATGGTCGTTTCTATGGACTCCGTGACTAAACATTTTATTTTAACTTTTTATGAAATGAAAAACTTAGAAAATAGTTAGAAAATTGTAGAAAATCCGTACTAGTTGAACTTGCGGACCATGATCAGCTCGGCGAGCATGTTCTCTGCCGAGCGGTAACGGACGTTAAGGAGGAGCTTTGATTCTACGAGGGAGAGCGGCAACGGTCGTGGAAGACCGTGTTCCCTTCCTCGTAGAATCGGAGCTCTTCCTTGGCCACGTACGGTGCCGTCCGGTGGAGAAATGCTCGCCGAGATGATCACGTAAGCAAGGTCAACTAGTACGGATGATTATTTATTGAAACATGTTTTTGAGCTATAATTTGATGGATATTTGATAACTTTAGACCTACAAATGTCACAAATGTTACTATCCTCGGCAACCTAAACGCCCGCGAGCTCGCCGATATCGAGCAGGTCACTTAGAATTATTTTTTTCATGAAATGAAATACTTAGAAATCATGCCTTTTATTTTTTAGAATTAATTTTTCCATGAAATGAAAAACTTAGAAAATAGTTAGAAAACTGTAGAAAATTCATATTAGTTGAATTTGCGGACCGTGTTCATCTCGGCGAGCATGTTCTCTGCCGAGCGGTAACGGGCGTCAAGGAGGAGCTTTGATTCTACGAGGGATAGCGACAACGGTCGTGGAAGACCGTGTTCCCTTCCTCGTAGAATCGGAGCTCTTCCTTGGCCAAGTATGGTGCCGTCCGGTGGAGAAATGCTCGCCGAGATGATCACGTCAGCAAGGTCAACTAGTACGGATGGTTATTTATTGAAACATGTTTTTGAGGTATAATTTGATGGATATTTGATAACTTTTGACCTACAAATGTCATCTGCAAATGTTACTATCCACGGCAACCTAAACACCCGCGAGCTCGCCGATATCGAGCAGGTCACTTAGAATTATTTTTTCATGAAATGAAATACTTAGAAATCATGCCTTTTGTTTCTTAGAATTAATTTTTCCATGAAATGAAAAACTTAGAAAATAGTTAGAAAATTATAGAAAATCCGTACTAGTTGAATTTGCGGACCGTGTTCATCTCAGCGAGCATGCTCTCTGCCGAGCGGTAATGGACATCAAGGAGGAGCTTTGATTCTACGAGGGAGAGAGGCAACGATCGTGGAAGACCATGTTCCCTTCCTCGTAGAATCGGAGCTCTTCCTTGGCCAAGTACGGTGCCGTCCGGTGGAGAAATGCTCGCCGAGATAATCACGTAAGCAAGGTCAACTAGTACGGATGGTTATTTATTGAAACATGTTTTATTTTTTATAGATATATCTAGTGGAGTAAAAGCTAGATGGCTGCCCCAAGAGACAACATGGATGAAGAAATGATGAATATTATCAACACCGGCACTCAATTTGCCGATGGTGACCAGCAGGATGTAGATGACGGGAGTCAATACCTAGCTCTTGAAGAAAACCAAGAAAATATTGTGCAAGAAAATACTGGCGAGGTATATATATATTTATATATATATTTGAATATTGTATATATATATTTGAATATCTATCATCTATTATGTGTACACATGATATTTATTTATTCTTTGTTTATACGTAGCCCTCTGGATCGACGACCATAATGGCGAAAAGCAAAAATATTCGAGGCCCGAAAAAGCCATTGGAGGGGCGCTACATAATATTGGAATTCAATATCGAGACAGGCGAACCACTTGGTCCACATGTAAGGAAATTCATGCAACACTGTGGGTACCTTGTAAGGGACAAAGTTTCGATCAGTGCCCATGAATGGAAGCAAAAGATCAACGAGCCTCATGTTAGTTTTGTCTCTGATCGTGATAAGAATTTAATTTGGGATGATATCCTTCAACATTTCACATTGCAAGCGGATGATTATGATGATATCAATGATCGTGAATTGAAGGAGCTAGTTCGAAAGTGGGCTATGAAGAAGATGGCCACACAATTCCAGACTTGGAAGAAATCCCTATACATGAAATATGTCAAGAAGAATCTAATGCCCAATTTCAATACTAGTGGCCCGCTCGCGAAGTTGAGGCCCTACTGGAATGATTTTGTATAGTACAAGACATCGGAAGAGGGCGAGGAACGGGTTAGAAGGAACCAAGAGAATGCCCGACAGAAGGTATACCACCATGGCATGGGATCTGGTGGCTACGCGACTGCCATTCCCAAGTGCAAAAAAATGGAAGCGGACATTCTTGCCAAGGGTATCACACCAGAATCACTCATTTGGCCCAAACGCACGAAGAATTGGTTTTTCGCTCATGGGGAAAGACTGGACCTAGAGACCGAGAAGCTGGTTCATGGCCCAAAACTTGAAAGAGCAACACAAAGATTATCTTATGCTCTACAAGCTAAAGCTATTGGTGCATTCATGCTCAATAGAGAGAAGGATGAACTAACGTATGCCATCGGGACTGCTGAACACAGTGGCCGAACAAGAGGTTTAGGACAGAATATTTCTTGGGAGCATGGTTTCCCTAATGACAGAGATACCTACAGAAGCCGACAGAGAAGAAAGGATGAGGAAGTAGCGTGGATCAGCAGGTTGGAGGAATATGTTCGTGAGTCACGGGAGGCGTTGCTTCAAGCACAAGAGCACGAAAAAAACATGCAAGCTAGAATGCAAGACGAAATCATAAAGCAAGTGCAAATAGCAATGAGTGTCCAAAGGCAGGCATCAGATGCAGGAATCAACATTAATATTAGCCCTCCTGATCAGTTGAAAAGCAGCTACGCTTCCACGGAGTTGCTAAATCAAGATGACGTAATGCTACGTTTCCCTGTGGATGACATCACTGCACCGTTTACATCATGTGAGCTACATATTCTAAAAGAGAATGCCACAATCATGGTGGCTCTCGGTGTTTTTTCTCCTCCAGATCCTACCAAGACACCACGAATCCATGGGGCAATAATATCACCTGGATATGTTAGCGTCTCAGTGGATAGAGTTAACAAAGGTTTTAGTGATCTGGCTCTTGACATTCCAGGAGGTGATGGGGAGAAGACTCTAGGAGAAGCAGAGAAGACATTCATACTATGGCGCAAGCGCTACATCATTATGTCCGGGGTCTCTAGTCCACCACCGCTTCCTCAATTGCCAGACAATAGGTGCGGACATAAGTGAACAAAAAAATATTTCACTAATTTTCTATTGACATGCATGATTAAAAATAACAATTTCTTATACCTAATTATTCTTTTTTGTACTCACATAGCAGGGTCTCCGCCAACCTAAGTCCAATTATCCAATCTCCAGATCATCATAGTGCTCCCGGAAATCAGGTGGCAACGCCGCCACCGCCGCCACCTCCAAGGAGGTCTCCAACACCTCCAAGGAGGTCTCCAACGTCTTCCCCTCCTCCCTTGATGACTAAGAAGAAGCCAGCTCCTAAGAGGTCCACCCCGCAAACAAAGTCGTTGGCCCACCAGCCGGCAAAGAAGAAAGCCACATCTAATCCAGTAATTGCCCAAAAACTATCTTATGAAAAAAGTGAAAAGGAAAAAAATGCTGCAGTACAAAAAGATGTGGACAGTTTCTTCGAAAAAGTGAAAAAGCAACGAGAAGCGAGGGAGAACTCGGAGAAACCGTACTTCTACCTACCTCCAGATCTTCTAAGAAAGAAGGTGGACCAGAAAAAGCGGGAATCTAAAAAGACCCTGCCAAAATCGGACTACGACCGCTCTTTCACCAAGTCATTTGAGGCGGCGCAGAAAAAGACTAGACTAGGGAAAGGTGTTGCACAACTCGGACAACAATCGCAACAATCAGTCCCCCTCTTGTCGTTCGTAATGAATATGGTTCGAACTTAGACTTAGACGTCGATTTTGAGGAGCTGGCTCGGTTTTACGAGGAAACTGGTTTGGACCTTGCCCAAGTGCTCGCTGAAGGACCATCTGCTCCGAAAGTGGATCCTTGGAAGAAATTTGAATATGGAAAGAGTCTATGCAACCTTGAGGCCTTAGGTGATCTGGGTACGTAAATGGACCTGCTAAACAAGTGGTACATGGCGGCGTGTGAAAGGGGAGAGGCATTTGTTCCTGTCAGAGTTAGAAACCAACATTACTTCCGTGGTGATGACGTTATATATGTCGAGTTTGTAGAATTACACCAACTATGCCACCCGGACTCTCTCGACAAAAGTCTCATTAGCTGCTATTGTCTGTAAGTGTGATTATTTTCTACTATTAAAGTGTATATATATAAAGCTACATGTATATATATAAATTATATATCCTCACACTATATTTTTATATATGCAGATATGAGATGACAGAACTCAGAAAGAGAAAGGATAATGATGTTGGTTTTATTGATCCAAATGTCGTATTCAAACACCCTAACCCCCGCCTCAATGGAAAGCTGAACTCGAGAAAAATCTCATGAGGTTTTTAGTGAACCAACAAAACAAGAACATACTCTTCCCCTACAACTTCAAGTGAGTGTTAAATAATTAATGTCGATCATATGAACATTTATTCAATTATTTGCTTACTAGCTAAGTTATCTCCCATATATATATATATATATATATATATATATATATATATATATATGTTCACTCTAGTTAATGTCGATCATATTTGTGTATAAAAACATATGCAGCAATCACTGGATATTGATGGTCATCGATATGGCCAATAGTCGCTTGAGCATCTTAGACTCGTTAAGAAAAGAGCAAACAGAGTATCAAGACATGATAGATATTATCCAAGGGTAATTTGATCTCTCTAGCAACTATATATACCCCGATCTTTTAACTGCAACAATTATTAAAGGCCAAATTAATTTTTTATTTTATTGGTCGCAGTGTTTGGAAAAGTTTCATTGAGGAACACCACATGAAACATTGCAAAGCGCCACTGGATGTAATCGCACATAAAGTAAGTACTAGCTACATTTATTTATATATATATATATATATATATATATATATATATATATATATATATATATATAATTCAATTAACACCATGCATGCTTTCAATTCGCCGGATCTTTTTTCTCGTAAAAGTGGGTTCTGAGGCAAGAACAGGAGAACAACTACTGCGGATACTATGTTTGCGAGTTCATCATGGCGTACGCAAAAAGAACTCCTGAAGTGATCCTCAAAGTACGTTATATAAATATATTCATATATTCACAATTTCTTTTGTTGCTCATGTATATAAGTAATCACATGACCAACACATATATATATATATTAATACTTTTCCTTTAACTTTTATTGAAGACTCTATGGTTAAAGGAAAAAGTCATACGACGTGACCAACTGAAAGCAATTCAAGAGACCATAGCAGGATTTCTTAATGACCAGATCCTCAACCCGCCGGCGAGTTCTACAATGACGTCAACGAAACATGAAAGCCAAACTAGATAGAGTGAATTTGTTATCCCAAGGATATGATAGAATATACAATGCAAGCTTTATTTGTAATATATACATACATATATATATATTATATGTACATAAAATAACGTACAATATATGTATATGCATGTAATATATACGTTAGTTTTATACTTTAGTTTGTACAAAATGTTCGAACATTATAAACATGTAGAATACTTATATTACTAGCAGCGTAGAATGCGTATTCGAAAACCAAAACGAATCATCAATTGAAAATAGAAACAAAAAGAAAAAAAAAAAGGAAACCTTTAGTCCCGATTGGTAATACCAACCGGGACTAAAGGGCCGCCACACGTGGCCAGGCCGGGAGGCCTCTTTAGTCCTGGTTGGTCTTACCAACCGAGACTAAAGGTGCACCTTTAGTCCCGAGCGAGAAGCCAGGACTAAAGGATGGGCCCTTTAGTCCCGGATTCGTACTCCCGGTTGGAAAACCGGGACCGAAGGGGTTTCCCAACCGAAAGTAAAGCCCATTTCTGTACCAGTGGGACTATCACCCGTGTTGTTGTTCAGGGTGATTTCAGGGTTCGAGTTTTCATGGAGCCGACACCCACAGCGCCATTTGAAACTAATGATTTCGCAGAAAAAATCCGATTCCTGCTTTTTAGGTGATGATCTGTATACAAGGACGCGCTAATGTGAATAGACAAAATTACCCCTTACTCCCTCTATCACTAAATATCTATCGTTTACACTTCTCGATAAACAACTTTGATTAAATATATATTAAAAAATATTAATATTAATGGTAAACAATTAGTATCATTAGAAACATCTCTAAATCTAGTTTTTTAATAAATTTATTTGGAGATACAAATGTTGTATGTATTTTTTACAAATCGAGTCAAACTTGTGGCACGCGACGACAACTATTTTGGAACGGAGGGAGTACGTTCATATATATGTACTATCACCTTTCGGCATGCACATGTCTAAAATACAGTAATCCTATATACGAACGGAAGAATATATATATATATAGACATATACACATACTAATAGTACTCCGTAGTCCGTACACGACACCCTCCTTGTCCTTGAGACAGATGTTGCTGTAGAGAGGCTCTCTTCAATCAATCATCAGACTTGAAGAGCTCACGTACTGTCAAATGATCGCTGCAGCCGGCGACCCAGCGGAGCCACGGCGACCTGAGCTCAAGGAGAAGCAGCAGCGGCGCCGTCGGTACTGCTGCCATTGAAGCAGTAAGGCGGTGCCTGCCACTTGGTGGTGTCCTGCGGCACTCCCCCCACCTCAAAGCTCAGCACGTGCCGCTGCATCCCTGTCCCTGGGAAACACGAGCGCATAATTGCATATAAATCATCAATCAATCTGCTGGATCAAGCAAATTAAACACATACTAACAGGCGGAAGAAATTGAGAGTTCTAGAACACCATAACAGAAAAAGAAATATCACTGTACTTGCCAAGTTCCAGATCAATCAAGAAACTAAATACTGGATTTGTTCGCAAATCAGCGATCAGTGGACGGCACCATTGACGACGGTCCAGCTGACGGGGCGGCCGGTGGCGGCGTCCTCGTAGTATCGGGCGAAGACGAAGTTGGACCAAACGTGGCAGTCGAAGCCGTCGACGCGGTCGCGCCCCAGGTAGGTGGCGCCGCCGCGGGCTTTCCATTCGGGCGGCAGGAGGCCCACGGGGTACTGGAAGGTGGTGCAGGACGCGGAGTCGAACAGGAAGGAGGTGCCGTTGGCCCACTGGACGTCCCAGAGCGGCTCGCCGCCGGAGTCGAGCTGGTCGCGGATGACGTTCAGCCCGCGCCCGCGCGGCCAGTCGTAGTAGATGTCGAACTGCTGCAGCCGGCCACCGCGCGCCGTCTGGTTCGTGATCACCACTGCGTGGTACTGCTCTGGCCACGGCGGCGTCGCTGGCACCGGCGGAGAATGATGATGCCCGTCCCCGGCCTCGGCAGCTGGTGCCGCTGCGGCGACGGACGGCGGTGTCGTCTTGGCGTTGCCCGCGGCGATTAGGAGGAGGAGTGGGAGGAGCTGGAGAGGCGACATCGGCGGGGCTGCGGGTGTTGACGAAGGAAGGAGAAGTGAATTCTAACTTTCGTCCACACGAGAAAAGTTGCTCGTATAATCCGCCGCTCTCGAGGTGCAACTGGTTGCCCTCCCCAGTCCCACCCCGCCATGACTGAAGTCTGATGACTCGGGCAGTCGTCGCCACAGCACTCTAGCACAGTCGCCAGCCAAATCTGCCATTGACAAGTCAGTTTGCTCGTGAGAATCATTTTTCTTTTTTAAGCAAGCTGTCTTGTTTACGGGTAAGAGAGCAACGTACTCACCGTTTTCCACAGCATTTATCCCTACAGTTGGAGTGACGGTGACTGACAGCGTACGTACAAACACAGAAGAAGAGAAAGGGGATAATCTGTGTATTTCATCTATATATCTATATCTATTTCTCTCCAACCTATTTTCGTCCGGCCCATTCTTTTGGCCCAACTACCAGCCCACTCACATCGCACTCGCAGTCTTCAGCTTCTGTCTACATAACGCACGCCACCGCTCCGTCGTCTCTTAGGATGATTTTTGTACCAGTGAAAGCCGTATATTCGTAAGTACTCACTTTTTCCATTTGTTGGACTGTCTGTTACTATGGTCTATTGGTCGAATCTATATACTTTAATACGAAACTATTTTTTTTCTTTTTTTATTTATTAGCAAATATGCCCATGCGTTGTAAATGGAGAAAAAACTATCAAACATTCATGCAAAACGATGACGTGAATGGCACATATCTATTTATGTTTTATCCTTCTATAATTTATTTTATGATGAGAATGATATCCATAATGCAAGTTAATGTTGACAATAACATAACAATGTCCTACTAAACCTGTATCGAATTAAAATACACCTTGATATATTTTTTTCTTTCGTTGCAAACCACATAAATATGATTATGACAGCGTCGATTTTCCACATGGCAACCCGCATTAGAAATTACATAAATACATTTGTTTAGACTTGATTAGACAAAATTTGCCCAAGATCCGGTTCACGGAATAATCGGTTACACCATTGAATAATCTATATTTTAATAAAAATAAGTTGTGTTTCTAATTAAAACTATATCAGATGGTGTAAAACTTGGTATCTATTGTTAGTTCTTCACGTTTATATGAAAACCCCCACAAGAGTGAGTAATAACAGACGGAAAAAGGTAGATCAAAAACCCAGCGGAGCGAACAACAAGCCACAAAACTGAGTACAAAAAAACAAAAATAGAACAAGCGACAAAAATCCGAAACATAAAAAATTGAAACCAAGAGATCAGACCAACCAAGTAGATATAGCTAAAATTTTGCCGGCCCACAAAGCTGACCCAGCACAGCCAACTTTAGTCCCAATCCACCCCCATCCCATAATCTACTAACCTAGTGGCGGCGGCTGCCGGCGGCGGTCCTCCTTCGCTGGATTGCGGTGCGGCGTAGTCCCTAGATAAGCGGTGGCTGCTGCCTGCGCCTCTCCTACTTCGCTGGATTGCGGTGCGGCGTAGTCCCTGGATAAGCAGCTGCGGCAGTGTCCAGCACGAGCGGTGGCGGCGTGTGCAGCGCGGGCGTCGGTAGAGGCTGCACGAGCAGCACACTCCTATTGTTTGTCTTCCCCATCTCGACTATTCATCTTCCCCAACCCGGAGTGGCGGGGGAGGCCGCACGAGCCTAAGTGACGACGACTACTCAGTGATTGTGGTAGGCGACGTCGGGTGAGGCCTGGCTATTTGTGCTCATTTTTTTTGGCTACATAGTTGGTTTCCTCGATTTGCTATGTATTTGGTCTCGATCTAGTTTATATACATATCTGATGGTCATGATTTGGTATTGTACTCTATTTGGTCTCGACCTAAATTGTGATGGCTTTGATTTGGTTCTCTACTCCTCTGGTTCCTCGGTCTATTTGGTTTTCTATCTAGTCCACGACCAGGAGACTCGTATTCGTATTGTATTCGATTTGTCCTATTGGATTTCGTAAGGGAGTTCATCGCATCGGAGGTGGAGCTTTCGGATATAATCACGATGGGGGAAGGCAAACGAAATTTGAGTCCAGATGAAATTTGAGGTTGAAATTTTATCTCTTTATTATTATTAGGGATAGATAAAAAAAACGTTCCGAAGATGAACGCCGAGTTCTCGTCCGTCACGCACGCGTAGAACACCGTCATGGTCTTTTGAGTCCTTGTTCGTTATTACTGACATGGTACGTCGTCGATGCCTTTTTCTAATTTATTTTCTCGTTCAGATGTCTTTTCTTTTTTCCGAATTCTTTTGTCCTTTTTCTCCCGTTTCGAAATTGAATCTTCCGTCCAGTTATGTTCTATTCAAATTTTCCCATTCAACTAAATGTGTTTCTATTCTCTTTTTTTTCATGGAGTTCATAAAACTTACTAATATTTAACTGTACCAACACATGGATACTATAAAAATTAATCTTAAGATATATCTACAAGCAATTTTTTTTCTTAGCAACGAAAGAAAAAGATGTATCAAGGCCGTAATTCAATTTTATATACAAGCTTAATTGGATATTGTCATATTGTTACTAAATTGAGCTTATATTTTGGATGTTCTTAGTCGTCACAAATAAAATATAATTGTCAAATTTCTTAAAAAGGGAAACACAAACCTGTGTTTCATGTTACAAGACGTTTTGGCTTTTTTAATTCTTATTAGTTTTTAGATCCAGAGGTTCCAAATCCACAGGTTGCTAATCGCGATGTTCCAAATCCACAGGTTGCTAACCGCAATGCCAGTGCCGATGATGAGGATCCAGGAGATCCGCACCCACCACGGGATGATGTCGACGGCCTGTCCGGACAGGTAGAAGGTGGTCATCTTGAGGAGGAAGAGCGGGCCGGCGACGCCCCTGGCGAGCGTGTAGAGCGCGTAGAAGGGCGGCGAGAGGGCGCCGTAGACGCGCGCGGCGGCGGGGGACTGGTCCCGCCAAATCCCAGTGAGCATCCAGACGTTGTGCAGCAGGCTGGTGACCTCGCCGAGGAGGAGGAGGACGAGGAGCGCGTAGGCGCCGTGGCGGACGAGGTAGCGGCAGGTGAGTAAGACGAAGAGCGTGGCGAGGTGGTGCGCGATGATGAGGACGTCCCCGGGCAGGAAGACGAGGTAGTGGAGCAGGTCCATGGTGAAGTAGGCGATGCTGTAGTCGAGGACGTGGTCCTGGAGGCTCGCATTGGGCGCGGCGAAGGAGCGGGCTCCTGCGGGCAGAGCGAGGATAGCCCCTGCAGCGGCCAGCGTGGCGGGGGTGCCGTGGAAGAGCGAGATGAGGCAGCTGGTGCCGTCTAGGCGCTGCCGGGGCGCCCACGGCCGGAACACGATGAGTTGGCCGACGCAGTAGATGGCAGCGTACATGGCGAGGAACGTCGGGAACAGCCACCGCTTCTCGGCGGCCAAGGACGCCAGCAAATCCATGGCTGGGCCGAGAAGCCGCCGGATCAGCGCTGGATCGAGGAGAATTGGTTGCGCAGGGACGGTGGGACTGGAGGGAGGGCAAGGGTTAGGGTCTTGGGGCAGCGACGGCGACGTGGAGGGAGATGGACGGCTCTGCCTCTATGCTGCCACGCGCTGTGGTTGCGGCTGGGTTTGGTTTGTTACGGTGGGGAAGAGGGAGAAGGCGAGATGACAAATTTAAACAAGTGCCAAACAGCCAAAGCCAAACCGTGAGATCGAAACGAGGAGGGTTTTTGTTTGTTTGTCTCGTGTGATTTGAGGCTGCTTCGTAAGGGTTGTGTGTTTAATTCTTTTGGGTGAGATGGGTTTGGTTTGTTGTGGTGGGGAAGGGGGGTGAAGGCGAGGCGACAAATGTAAACAAGTGCAAAACAACCAAAGCCAAACCGAGAGATCGAGGAGGGTTTTTGTTTGTTTGTTTTGTGTGATTTGAGGCCGCTCCATAAGGGTTGCGTGTTTAATTCTTTTTGTGTGAGCTGGGTTTGGTTTGTTGCAGTGGGGAAGAGGGAGAAGGTTCAGCGACAAATATAAAAAAGTGCCAAACAGCCAAAGCCAAACCAAGAGGATCGAAAACGAGGAGGGTTTTTGTTTGTTTGTTTTGGTGTGATTTGAGACTGCTCCGTAAGTGTTGCGTGTTTAATTCTTTTGGGTGAGCTGGATTTGGTTTGTTACGGTGGGGATGAGAGAGAAGGCGAGGCGACAAATATAAACAAGTGCCAAACAGCCAAAACCAAACCAAGAGATCAAAACGAGGAGGGTTTTTGTTTGTTTGTTTGTTTTGTGTGATTTGAGGCCACTGCATAAGGGTTTCGTGTTTAATTCTTTAGGGTGAGCTGGGTTTAGTTTGTTGCGGTGGGGAAGGGGAGAAGGCGAGGCTACAAATATAAACAAGTGCCGAACAGTCAAAGCCAAACCGAGAGATCGAAACGAGAAGAATTTTTGGTTGTTTGTTTCGTGTGATTTAAGGCCGCTCCGTAACGGTTCCTTTTTTAATTTTTTTGGTTGAGCTGCTGACGGCAGGAGGCCGACGGCGAACTGGAAAGTGGCGCAGGACGCGGCGTCGAACAGGAAGGCGGTGCCGTTGGCCCACTCCACGTTCCACTGCGGCTCGCGGGAGAGCTGGTCGCGGACGATGTTCAGGTCGCGCCCGCGCGGCCAGTCGTAGTAGAGGTCGATCAGCTGCAGCCCGCCGCCGCGCGCGCTCAGGTTCGTGATCACCACCGCGTGGAACTGCTCCGGCCACGGCGGCGTCGCCGGCGGCACCGGGGACGGCCGAGAAGGAGGCCCGCCGCCCCCGTCGTCCCTGGTGGACGCTGCTGCTGCTGTCACGGACGCCACTGCGATGGTCTTGGCAGTGGCCGTGGCCGTGGCGAGGAGGAGTGGGAGGAGCAGCAGGAGAGGCGACATTGGGGGCTTATCCGGGCTTATCACCGCCTCTCGGTCCGTGCGTAGATGCTAAGGTTGGCGTTCGAGAAAAGTTGCTCATTTTTAATTTGCCGCTCTCCAGGAGCAACGCCGACATGATGATCCTGAGGAGAACGACGTAAGAGGAGGCGACGCCGGCCATCGGGGGCTTATCCGGGGCTTATCTTGGACACTTGGTCATGCTCCGCCGGTACGGTACGAGGAAGCAAACGGGAGTTCCCCATTTAAACGGATAGTTCAGATTCAAATTCACGTTAAGTTATTTACTCGATTTAATTTATGATCAAGTATCTATCTTTTTTTCAATAGTTTTAAAAGTACTATGCAGATAGAGATTAAAGTATATATATACAAGTATATAACACAGGAAGACAGATATGACTCATAAAAAACAACATGATTATTAAAAAAATATTTTGATCAATAATTATATTGGTATACAAATACACGCGCTATTCTACACCAAGTTGTTATACTGAACAAAATTTATTACTGTTCAGTAGTCGAGTGTCACTATTATTCAGTATTTCATGATACTGGGTATAGTATACTGAATGCGGCTCAGTAGTACTCAGTATTTTTTCTCATCAGTTTTGCTGGGTATGGAAATCTATAAACAAATAGTTATTTCAATTATATATATAAAAAACATTTCTCAAGCGACTAATAAATTAAAGTTTATATAAAAATATACAAAAACAAAAAATAAAATAAAGTATTCAATATAAATTATAATATATAAAAATGTTGAAAAAAATAAACTCAAAATTTATATAGGAATGCTAAATTCAATGTCATAGCCATAGTCATGGTGGAGCACTGGAGCTCAACCCCGGCAAGCCTCCGGATCTTGGCACACACCACAATCGCTCCGCACAGTGACTGGCTTTAGCATGTGCGCGTTGGCACCGCCACAGCCCAGAGCTACGCGGGTAGCATGGAGATGGAGAGCGAGAGGGGTGCGGAAACCGTCGCCATTAGAGGTGAGTGCTCGAGGTGAGAGGCAAAGGCGAGGAAAAGGTGGGGCTCGAGCTAGTTGGGTGGGTATAAGGCAGTGGGTAGGTGTGCCGCTGTAACCACCAATGTGTCCTCTGCGTGTGCCTAGTATAGGAGCGCATCGGCCATGATGACGCTAGCTGTGAGCGCCTCATCGAGCAGCAATCGTAGTAGAGAGATGGACTGGACGAAGACCATGAAGGCGGACAGTAAGTCGAGGTCCTCGATGCACTTTTGCGCCTAGGTCGGTCACATGGTCGGTGAAGGGGAGCTCCAGGACGATGCAGGGGTAGGGTCGGTTCGGTTAAGGACCTCCTCCCACCGGTCGCAACTTGATCCCGCGTCTGCTATGGCCCAACGGGCGCCGTGTTCGGTTAACTTATAAGCCGTATTTTTTCAGCCAACGAACAATATTTTTCTCTCACAATAAATCAGCCAACGGTACTTTTAGCCATAACTTATTAGTCAAGCGAACAGGCAGGGGTCGATAGCAACAATAATGGCGCCGCCGTTGATTTTAGTTTTAGTTTTGGCATTTGGCTCGCTGCTAGCATGGAAGGAGAGTGTGTGTGATGAGACTAACATGTGTAACCCACCGCCAGCGTGGAAGGTGACCATGCCAGCCGAAATCGTTTTAAAAACCCGTTATGTAGAAAAAGAACCGTCGGACAGCTTCCGCACCGGCACCAAGGTGACGTAGCGTGGAAGGTGCCGTAGTTCAACAATGCAAACATGCAAATTTCTAATTAGATCAAACTTTTTTTTTGAAACTGGGTAGACTTTCATTTACTCAGATACTAATAATAAGTCATTAGCGACAATTACAGCAACGCATTCATTCAGGACTGAGCTTGTGAATTGCTCATCCCCTTCAGCACAAAGACATCAACCGCAATAGTTAAGGATGGACGAGGACTTTTTCCTCCTTTTTGTCCCGTGCGGTGCTGCTATTTTTTATTTTTTTATTTTTTGAGCAACATTTTAATTTTTATTTATTTATTTATTTTGGCAAGTGCCGGTGCCACTATTGGCCGAAATGAATCGCACCAAACCTGTGACCTTGGTGGGCTTTTATTTGCGGGCCGCGACTAGTGGTGGGCTATATTGCAACATGGTCCGTCCTGCGTGGTGGCCTAGCAGGCCCAAAGGTGAGCGGGAGCTTCGCTAGGCGCCGCTGCCGCTCGAGCGGACGCCAGCCGCCCCTTCCCTTCCCCGTTACCCTTCCGGCCGCCGCCGCACGTCGGCACGTGGACATCTTGCCGCCGCCGCCGCAAACCACGCGGCCGGTCTAGAAGGAGCTCTCCTCTCGTAGTGACGCCCACCCCCGCCACTTCGACTGGACTGGCTTCTGCTTTTGACGGTAATGAGTCCCTGGCTTTGCTTTGGTGGATCATTCCTAGATTTCGTTTTTTGCGGAAGATCGTTAAAGGAGGACCCAAATCGAGATCATTGGTGCCCTATATTGTTGGTCCCCTTCTCTTCCCCATCTTTCTCTCCTCCTCTGATGAGTACCGAGCACCACCACCCACTTGCGCCGCCGGTGGAGGCGGGCTCAGCACCACCACCCACTTGCGCGCGGGACCGAGCTCGCCACTACCGCCGGTGAGGCGTCGTTCACCATCAAGGTCTTCTTCCTCTCTCCCTCTCTCCCTCTCTTCTCTGTTGTGAAATTCTTGCCGCCACAAGAAACTGCCGATAGGTGAGCGGGGATGCATCTCCTAGATTTGAGGGAGAGATGAGGGATTTCGAGTAGTTACTTAAAAATTTTAGGTGGTATAGATAATCTGTTTGGAGCCCCCTCAATTACCTATGTGGCAGTTTTTCACTATTGGGGATGAGGCAAATAATATGTTGGAGATGCTCTTAAGCATAATCCTGGGATAGTGCTAGTTTGGGAGTGATGGCGATTGCCGAAGTTCCAGTTGATTTGGGAGGGGTTAGGGTTTAACCTAGCGCTGCAACATCCTCAAGACCCACACCTGCCGTTCGTTCCCCAGATTTAGCTCTACCACTGCAAAATACTGTAGCTTAGTACTGCTGTGCTGCAGCAACAGCCACAGCCGCAGCTGCAGCCATAGGAAACGAGCAGGCTGCTTGGTGCGGAGCTTGGCGGCAGTGCCCCGCCCCCCCAATCCGCCATCCGTGAGGTCGGCCTTGTTGCTACCCACACCGGCTCGTCGCAAGGTGCGACGCCCTCTCTCCCAGCCCCTTTCATCTTGCAGCCTCGTTTGGTTTGCCACTGCTGGGGTCCGCGTGGCGACTGCGTCCGCCGACCCCTCTGTGCTGCTGGTGCCTGGCCTCCGGATCTGGGCTCACAAGGGTTCCCCAGGCTGTGAGGTGGCATGGGCTCGGAAAATTCTGAATTTTTGTCAGGATTGGTGGCCCCAGTAATTGGACCTAGCTGTGTATGTCAGACCAATTAGCAGGATTCAACATGTTGACCAAGTGCACCAAGTGGTTGAGATCAGAGATTTTGATCGACTGCATTTCTCTACAGTACTTCAGAATCAGGCGATATATTGACTTTGCCAAAGGATTAGTCTTGTTCAGTTTATTTAGCACATGCCGTACACAAATAGTGATACCGAGGAACATTGGTGTCTCCAGGGAATCCAGATTCAGGTGGTCGACATCATGAATCCCATACTGGCTGTGAAAGAGGTTAATCACTCTAAGCTTAATCTGATCACCCTTTAGACAATCATTTAGTAGCAAACCTTCAGCCAGCCAATAATCAACTGGTTGTTCCTTACTAATAGATCCATGTTGTGGGAAAAAAGAGTGCAATATAGAAAGCACTGTTGTTAAGTGGGTTTCAGCTTGTCGTAGCTGTATTTAAAGGGGCGTACCCAGCGCAGAGAGCTCCCGCTCTGTGCGGGGTCTGGGGAAGGGTGTCAGTGGCAAGCCTTACCCTCGCCTGTGCAATGCGAGGAGACCGCGACTCGAACCCGGGACCTTCCTGTCACAGGCGGTAAGACTCTACCGCTTGCACCAGGCCCGCCCTTCTTGTCGTAGCTGTATTTGAGTCGATAAAACATTTCATCACATCTTCATTGTTTAACAAATGATGTCATTCCTTGATATTTTATTCTAATTACATTTTATTGAGTTCTCACTAATCTGCTGCATTTTGCTCTTCCTCAACTGAGTTGACAAACTTATTTCTTTCAGTCTGTGGCCTGCTTATACTTGGTAGAATATTAGAGTCAAGCATCCAGCTATGGCCTTTAAGATTGTTTCTCAGTTTGTGGGAGCATGTCAAGATGTACTAGAGTTTTTCTCTGGAACATTTTCTTTCTCTGCACATTTAGTTCCAGGTGTCAGTAAAAGTACAATCATACTATATGTGTGTAGTTGTAGCCTGTAGTTGCTGATGTCATCCTTGACAGAATAGAAATGGATCTTTCTACTGATGATGTATCAGTAGAAGTACACTGCATATAGAGAAGTGATCATCACTGGCCGAATCGAGAGAGAGGGAGGGGGTTGATGATGTAGATTAAGGCCATTTGGTAGCATGGAATAGTTTGTTTAATCCTCCTGGCAGCAGCACTGTAGTTTTGGCTTCAGTTTAAATAATTTCAGTTAGTGGTGCTGAATATAGGTTCCATATTTCTGGTGTTGGGCGTTGTGACGACCTTTGAGGTTGATCTGAAAGTTAAGGGGCTACTGAATGAGTTATTTTCTTCTCATGATTTGTGGTTACATGTGGTGTGGCATAGTAGCATTTTAAAGTTAGCTAAATTATTTGTTGGATGAAATGTTGATCCTGTAAATGATCTGTTATTGAGTTGCTCAAACTCCTACTGCTATCAAGCTACTGCTGCTAATAGGTCTCTGTTAATAGACCTCTGGTCTGCATGCTAATACTAATATGTCCCATGCACCAAGAAATGCCTTCTGATGGTGATATTATCTTTGTTTGCAACAAGAAACACTGATGCTTGAACAACTGTTTAGCCTTCAGTGACTTCATGGCCAACATGTGCCACATGATCCTAAATTCTGTTGTAATGGATGTTCTACTCCCCTTGTCTACTTATTAAGATAACCTGTCCATGTTCTTAACTATTTTATGTAAATTAATTAGGTTCTGTTTAATTTGGTGGAGGCTCTGTAATTCCTGTTTTGGTTCTTCTTGCTGGCGATAAGACAAGATAGTTCATTTGGGTGTTAAGCTTACTTCCTGGCCTGTTTCATCCGATCATTCGCACGTGGGCTATGAAGCAGCAGCCAGCAGCAGTGACGTATATGTACATGGACTGGCGAGGTTTGACCCCGCGGCTAACTGCGGATCGTTTGGGCCAAGCGTGGGCATGGATCAGGTTGGACACGTGACCCTCCTTTGCAACTGATGGGGCGGGGAGTCGAGATTACGTGCGCTCCGCTCCGCCTTGTTTGAAACCCTAGTTTAACCAAGATGCACAGTCAACAGGATGGTTGGGTGTAGGGGAAAGTAAGACTTTGGTGCTTTCGTGGTGAGTTGCTGACATCATTTACATAGTCCTACAGTCTTGCCGAAATGGCATAGCGATGAGTTGTTAGGAAATGGGGTTATAGAATATAAGCTTGCTGGGGGTACTGGTGGCATTGTATTGATTGGCTATTTTATTTTTTTACCACTCCTTGTCTTTGATGAGGTTGACTGCTGTACATGCAGATGACTAGGTGGGATGAAATTTTGACTCTTCCAGTTCAGAACCCACCATCGTTGGAGTTCTCAGCAGCAGATATCTCGTGGTCAATGGTGGAGGGCTGGAAGGATTCTATGGATAGGCTTGCGCTGATTCCATATTCTAGGGTGAATGACTTTGTCAGAGGAGAGTCGAACAACAAAGATTGCCCAACAAGATTTCACGTTGAAGCACGGAGAAGGCGTCCTCCGACAATGAACTGCAAGCCGAAAGTTGATGGGATACTTGAGTATATTCTGTAAGTAATATGAAGCATTACTTATGTTTTCCATCAGACATGACCCTAGGGGTTGTTTAGTTGTCTCACCTCTTAAAATGAATATATTAATGCAGTTCCTTGTTCCAGATGTTAAAATTCGGAGTATAATTTTGACTTGATTGCACCATTCCGTGCAGGTATTGGTGTTCTTTTGGTCCAGATGATTATAGGAAGGGTGGTAATGTACGGCCTAGCAGGCCCATCTCAGAAAAGAGAAAAACACCTGCTGGCCGCCCTAATACAAAGAGGGGCTGTGTGTGCCATTTTATTGTGAAGCGCTTGATTGTTGAACCATCTGTGGCTCTTGTGATATATAACCATAATAAGCATGTAGATAAGAAAGGCATGCCATGCCATGGTTCTATGGACAAGATGGCTGTAGGGACAAAGGCAATGTTTGCACCATACATATCTGATGAGTTGCGTCTTCAAGTTATGTCTTTGCTCTATGTTGGTATTCCAGTGGAGACCATAATGCAGAGGCATACTGAAATGGTTGAAAAGCAAGGAGGTCCATCAAATAGAGATGATCTTCTTACTCATAGATATGTTAGGAGACTGGAAAGGAAAATACGTCGTTCTGTTTATGAGCTTGATGATGATGACGCTATTAGTATTGACTTATGGGTTGAAAATAACCAGGATTACGTGTTCTTCTTTGAAGATTTTTCAGATACAGACACCTTTGTCTTGGGCATCCAGACAGATTGGCAGCTACAGCAAATGATTCAGTTTGGCAGCCATAGTTTAATGGCTTCTGATTCAAAGTTTGGAACAAACAAGCTAAAGGTTTGTCAATGACTCTTTTGTTAATATTTGTTCCAATAGTAGTTTAAAATTTACTCATTTCATTGTAGCATTCCCATTCACCATTTTGCAGTATCCTGTACACAGCATCCTTGTTTTCGATCAGCACAAAAATGCAATTCCTGTTGCGTGGATTATAACCCCCAATTTTGCACATGGTGAAATATATAAATGGATGGGTGCTCTTTATGATCGAGCTCATACAAAAGATCCTACTTGGCAATTGGGTGGCTTTATTATTGATGATCCCTTGGCAGACATTCGCACAATAAGGTAGTCAATAGTCTTTTTAACTTCATTTTACTCTTTCCTGGGGCTGCATTGCCTGACCATATAACATGTTTAACAGGGAAGTCTTCCATTGCCCTGTGCTGATCAGTTTATGGCGTATCCGGCATGCTTGGCATAAAAATTTGGTTAACAAATGTTCAGACATTGAGAAGCGTTCAGCGATGGCCAAACGTCTTGGAGATGCAATATCTAGTATATGCAGAGGAAATGGTGATGTTGAATTATTTGAAGGTTTTCTGCAAGATTTTGTTGATTGTGCTGGGTTTCTAGATTACTTCGAAGCTAGATGGCTTCCAAGACTTGGTCAGTTCATGTACCTTTCCTGTATCATATTTTGCTTTTCTATCTCTGGATTTTACTGTACTTGCCAATGGTTTTTAGTTATACCTTTTCTTAAGAAGTAAGGTGTTGAAGTTATTTGGTGAGGTTTCTTGATTGCTGTCAGATCCTCTACTGCTGACTATTAAATATTTTCCAGGGGCATGGATTACTGTCTTAAAGGCCACCTCATTGGCTACTGCACAGGTAGCTTCAGCAGTAGAGAGTTACCATCACCTGCTAAAACTTCGGCTGCTAAATGAGGCAGATAAAAGCGTCTACTGGTGTGCTGATTGGTTGGTTCATAAGCTGGGTACAAAGGTCCATTCTTACTACTGGCTGGATGAATTCTCAGAAAAGAACAGCTTTTCACGTTACTGGAGGAGTGAGTGGAGCAGTGGCCCAAACCCATGGTGCCAGGGAATGCAGATTCCAGATTCTGATGTTGTCATTGAAGGCAATTATGCCAGTGTGGTCAGCCAGAAGAATAAGGAGAAATCCCATGTCGTACTGAATCCAGGTTCTGAGTTTGCGTTGTGCGATTGTAGCTGGTCAAGGAAGGGGAACATTTGCAAACATGTAGTAAAGTCAGCAAGGTCTGCCGTGACAGGGGATTGGCACTGCCATCCTTGGCCATGTTCCACTATTACCAGGCATTGGCAAATCTTGTTCATTGTCCACCCAGTGATACTTTGATTAGTGACCATGCAATGGCTGTGGCAGTTTCTGTTAAAACACAGTTAGATGCAGTGTTGTGCGCTGTTAATGGAAGTTCTTCAATTAGTCCAGCTTTCCAGGATCCACAATCAACGAGTAAGCCAAGAGAATCTGAAACTGAGGAAGCCAACTCTGAGAATGGTGTGTGTGCAAGTCAATCCCAGCCTGGTGCTGGTGATGATGAGGATCAGGACATTCCAACTGGCAAGAAAAGAAAGTCAGGGAGTGCTTCATGAGTGTTAAGTTAGGTCCCCCCCTCCCCTCCCCCTCTTCTGAATGCACCTAGAACGCCTTGAGGGGCTTGTAAATTTCGAGCTACTGAACATATGGATTAGATTGGATGATTCAATTGTTGAATTAACTAGCAACTCAGCTTTAAAAAGTGTGGAAGGAAGAATAAGGAGATCGTGTAAATTATGCAGGACAACAATGACAAGTTCCAGTCTAACTGTCGTCCAATAACAATGACAAGTTCCAGTTTAACTGTCTGGCACAATGTTGAAAACCTAATGACCTCATGAATAATATCATATCATATGGTACCTACCAAATTAGGGTCTCGTACATATGGATTGTTGTGAATTTAAGTGTAGCCAAACACGCCATATAACAGATAATTCATGACTTTGTGGTGCGCTCTATGTAATTTCGCTCGATAGATGTGGTACAACTGTTACATGAATCGATTTTCAGTCATACAACTGCGGTAGGTTGCAGCTCAGTTTCTTTTTCAGTGATTTCAAGACCTGTGCAGGAGAAAATCAAGGGAAACAAACCTAATATAATTGTCTGCTGCAATCACACTGTAACATCGCGGTCTGCCTACCCCAAACCCAGTCCACAAATCATGATCACAGTCCTAGGGAACAGAACTCGATAAGAATAAGATCTTCCACAGCCAACCTGAGTCATGAATAACCACAGCAAGATCGCACATGTTGATAGTTGCTAACTTGCTGCGGCAACAGCCCTGCAAGGTTTCTTAAACTAGCTTCATTTTCATGCTATATTATGGAAAATGACATACGTAGTATGCTACAAACCCAATTTGAGTCCCTCAGTTGTACATACATTGTTGAAATTCTGAAACAGATCTGTTCTTTTGTGTCACTCATTCTCACATCTCATTGCTTATTTATATGCAGCCAATCTAGTACACTTTTCTGTTCTGTTTCTGGAATATAAAAACCAGCTGGAACCATCTTCTAACGAATAGTCAGGGTAAAATCTTGTTTCATTCAGAAAGAGTCCCATAACAACTCTTCAGTGCAACACAGTATCCATACAACATCCTAGACGAGTAGCCGTATAGATCCAGAATTCACGGATCATGTTCCATTTGAAGCTCTTAAACATAAGTTAACCCCAGATTACTTTGCTAAGGTTAAATTAGCAAATGCAATCACAGACTAAATAAGGCACACCAGGGAAGTAGCAATTAGTGCATGTCATGGGGAAGCTTTGTTTTATCATACTTGCATAAGATTGGGCATTGGTCACGAGCCACACTTGAACAGAGGTAAAGCAGTTGGATACCCACTAAGCTACATTCTCCTACTCAGCAAGACACGTCCCTTTAAGCTCCCCTAGCCTACTGGTACCTTGTCCTTCACTGCATTACAATATAGGTAAAACTTCGTGCAAGTCTCTGGCCTAGAGAGGTCGTGTAGCTCCTTGCAAAGGTGCTCATCAACAGTGGCTGAAGGATCAAAATTTATAGTAACTGTTTTGAGCACTGGTGTCCATCCCAATAGTCGTTGCACAAATGCAAGATCATCATCTGCACTGCTCAATCCACAAATATGCAACTCTTGGAGAGAATTCAAGCAGAGCTCCTCAGTTTTCCAGTCTTGCGGCTGATGACAAATACAACCCGGCGAACAAGCAGTTTGTTCCTGAGATGAGGAGCATAGACATAAGATGGGCTAACTTCTCAACAAACTTTTCAATGGCTATTGACAATACGAAAAGCATAAGAAAGCGGAAATCATTTCGATGTTACGGTCATTTAGAAAGTGGAAGTCTTAACGGCATATGGAAAATTTGCATAAGAACAGGATACATGCCATGTATAGAGAGAATTGCAGAAAACAAATTTTCCACAAAATTACACAAATATATGCCAATTGCAAATAGTGTATAATTGATGAATTTTGCTTCTTAGGGTTTCAACAGAGCCTTTAGCATGGCACCCATAAGAAGTACTATAAGCTTAAATACTAGACTCTGTAAAATATACCATCAGTTTGAAACCTGATGCCAGTGAGCAACATCTACACTGGCAGTTGATTAGGACCCAAAGTAGAGTTGCAGCTTTCCATTGTATTTTTTGGATTAATGCACAGCTGCTAGAGTATATCCATACAATTATATCTTCTAGAATCAAACCATGAAGAAAAAAATAGAAAACTATGTCTATGTGTAGCAAACTAACTCCTGAAGTATCACCATTGATCAAGAATCACTGCACCAAATGAAATCTTCCACCGCCTTACAAGCAACCAAAGTATTCGATAGTTGATAAAGTGAAGCATACCTGAATGCCTTCACTTATATGCACAAACAGCCTTCTTATACTGGTGGAAATCTTGAGGAAATGGAATACACAAGAGATAACAGCATGTCCAGATGTTACTAACATCAGGTGTAAGTTCTCAACCGGGAGCAAGGTTAGGGCTTCCATCAAGTACTGGTAGTAAACCATCTCCTGCAAATTCGTAAATGGCCACAATAAAATTTCATATGGCAAGAAATAAAGCAACTCTCTAGAATAACTGATTTTCTCACAACGAATGACTGTTACAAAATGCAGGTAAACTATTTCAGACTTGTTTTGCTGAGTGAATGACACAGAAGATGCCTCTGGTAAAGAATCACAGCTATTACTTGATAACTGTATAGTTGAATATGACCCACATAATAAACTACCATCCACTCCTGAATTCATGTCCTTGACCGAATATTACAACTATACCAGTGCATCTATGGGAACACTGATAAAAAGCGGTTGAAGTAATACAATCATTCAGGAAAGTACCAAGGTACATTAAATTTTATGTATAAAAAAAAGGAGGACTAAACATGAACAACCTCAATAATCCTACATTCCTACAAATGTGAGAGTTCAGAAAAACAAGTGGAGCAAGAATTTTATATAAGAAATGGGGTGAGCTTACTCTTCTCAACAACTGATCCTAGTAAAGTTTTACATTCATGACAGTTATATAGCTTTGTTTCATTTTTTTCTGTTCTATAAATTAGCTAAAGAATGTGGGAGTCTTGTAGCTTCAGGCCATTTGGCTTGAGGTGGGATCCAAAAGCCTCCCCAATTCATTTGTTTGCCTTGCCAGATCAAATAGTCGTGCATACATCTGATGCTTGCATTCATGCCCATGTATGTATGGTCAAGTGTTACAATATAGGGAGCTGTACAAGTGTACCTACAACTGAAGGTCCTTTCACCAGTCATTTTATTGACAGTCAGTTGCTTGACTGTCAAACATCATCTAGTAATCACTAGTACTCCAAAATAGTTTTTGTTACAAACTTACAGTTACTTGTACTTGCAGCAATATTCAAATAAATAAAGAAATGTTTCAAATGCATTATAACAGGATGTAAACAGTATACTCACATTTGGTGATGATCGTAATGAAAAGAGCAGGGATCTTCCAAAAGCGCCGCAATAACATCACAATGCCCCAGTTGTACTGACACTCAGGCAATGCATCTGCAAAGCATAAGGTTGACAGTATCCGTAGCTGTGCCAGCTCACCAAGCTGGACCGAGCTTGGATCATATCTATCAGCCCAATCGATCGTTGTGTCAACCACTGGCTGCCTCTCGAAAAAGCATTTAAAGATTCGCAGGTCTATCAACATTGGAGGCACGCAGTGAGCAGCTGCAACCCTTCCACAGTATGCAAATGCAAACTTAGGAGAGAGCCTGAGCAGATAGTGAGTTTGGACACCCCTTGAGTGTCGAAGAGACACAGCTATCGCAGCGAGGGGCAACAGGTCGATGAGAAGGCATCGCTAACGTCGCAACACTACAACTGATGTTCTATTAGGAAGATAAGATGTGGCATGTCCATATGACAATTAATTGCACATATTAAATTTGAAACTGTGTAAGTTTCCTCGAAAGAGATTACCTCTCAAGAATAAATAAGACTTTTTGGTTCTAAACTTTTGATGTAACCACAAGCCTTCAATTTGAAACCATTCCATACATGCAACATTAGCAAAATATGGAAGATAATTTTGATTTGACTGACATAAATAAACACACAACCAAACAAACTAAATTCACAGTAAATAATTGCTCATTAACACAGCCACGAAAAAATACATGCTAATCATAAAACTTATCACCAAAAATCGAAATTGTTCAACTTGTGCAACAACATTCATTAATATAACTAGCATCCATAAGTACACTACATAAATGTCTCAATAGGCTTGCAGTACTAATTAGATCAAAAGCATGAGAAGGCATACATCCAATGTCTCAACAGGCTTGTAGTACTAATTAAGAAGGCATACATCCAAGCACAAGCAGAACATTTCACCTGAGTCTACTAGAATTTAACCAAGCTGCTAGCTCATACTTAGAGCACACACTTTCAGTGCTTATTTGTGAGACCGGTGATTCTAAGAAATAGGGAACGTAACGAGCAAAATCACACGGGTCTTTGTGATCTTTGAAAGTCGCAATGACACTCACTTCCTTATGGTTCATGTCGTATGCTGTCAGTTTACAGGACTCCTGAAGAAAGAAAACCACATTACAGTCTTGATGAATGTCAACCACTTTAAACTCTGACAAGTCTCTTGTTTCTCCAAAGACATCCAAAGAGTTCAAGTCCACAGTGTTCTTCAACACCCATTCCTGTGTATCATAATCCTGAAGAACCCAGGTGGATAGTTTGTCGTTATCTTTATCAGTAGACTCTAGAGTCACGCAATGTAGGTGCCCTTGGGATTGACCTAAATACCAAACATAGGTGTGCCTGTGCCTCCCACCAGCCATACCTGGTACGGTGATCAGCCTTCTTGCCTTCCCTTGTACATCTACAACAAGTATGTGCTGTAGATCTGAGCAACTAACTATCACATGTAGGAAGCCATTAACAAAGGTCCAAAGATGGTTGTCAGTCTCAATGTCTAGTGTAAACTGATGATGCTAGCCTTTCAACTGTCCTTGCTCTTTTTGTTCATCAATTTGGTTTTGACTCCAGGTCCTAGTTTCAGATGAGTAAGCATGCAACGACACAAACTCCTCATAAAGATCGCGGATCTGGAACTGGACCAAGTGAAAGTGATAGGAGATGGCCGGAGCGAAAGCCAAATAGGTGTGGCTTGTTAGCCCACAGGATCACCGGCACGGAGATATCCGACCACTCACTAGTGTTGCCGAGCACACACTAGCGATGCCGACCATGAACTGTCGTTGGCTACCACACACTATGGCTAGAGGTAGAAAACGGGAGGGAGAACAGAGTACACACACTCAGCTCAAGCACCAGCGTTAGCCGGAGCTCTGCAGAGGAGATGGCAAACTGAACTCGCTCTCTTTACTGAGTTTGCAGTGACAAACTATATATACAACTCTACCCATCTAATCCTAGTACACAGACATGTCAGGCTGCCATGCTGCTATAGTGACTAGATGTGACAAGAGGACTGACTTTGGCGCTTGCCCTGCTGTGGCTACAGTGCAGCAGGTGAGCCGTTCGGCGCCTACCCCTGCAGCGGCTACAGTGTCATAGCAAAGAGACTTTTCGGCGCCGCCTTCCCCTGTTGCATGTTCATACACGGGAGCAGCAGATTACTTAACAATTCTTCCCCTAATCCTGCTGCTAACCCTAGAACCCCTCCATGCCGATCATCTTCTTCAGCTCCGTGAGTCGAAGACGGCCAAGCGGCTTGGTGAGGACGTCCGCGAGTTGCCGACTAGTTTTGATGAACTCGATGACGATCTGCCCTCCATCGACACAGTCCCTAAGGAAGTGGAACTTGACATCGATGTGCTTGCTCCGGTCGTGGAGAACCGGATTCTTCGCGAGGGCGATGGTGGCCTGGTTGTCCACCATCAGTGCTGGTGGATGAGCTTCCACACCGGTCAGCTCGCCCAACAGCCGGTGCAGCCACACAGCTTGGCACGCCGCTGTAGCCGCCGCCACGTACTCTGCCTCGTACGTGGATAGCGCCATCACCTTCTGTTTCAGCGACAGCCATGACATTGGAGCCAACCTGAGAAAAACGAGCACGCTAGAGGTGCTCCGCCATCCGTCGATGTCCCCCGCCATGTCTGCATCGCTGAACACAGTGAGCTGCAGCCTACTTCCGCCGGTCTTGGGGAAGATGATCCCTTGATCCACCGTCCCCTTGACGTAGCGCAGCAGCCGCTTCACCGTAGCCCAATGATCCTCTCTGGGATCCTCCATGAAGCGGCTGACGTAGCCCACGGCGAACAAAATGTCTAGCCTCGTGTGGACTAGGTAGCGCAGACCACCGATGATGCTCCGGTAGAGCGTTGCATCTACCTTCACCGTGGTACTGGCCTTCGTCAGCTTCAGCCGCTCCTCAATCGGAGTTACGCAAGGCTTGCACTCAGTCATGCCGCTCCGCTCCAACAGCTTTGAGGCGTACGCGCTCTAACCGAGCGTGAGCGCCTCCTTCACCTGTCTCACCTCGATGCCAAGGTAGTAGGAGAGCGCGCCAAGATCGCTCATTCGAAAATGAGTCGCCATCTCGCGCTTGAAGCTGTCGATGTCCTCCGCACGCGCGCCGGTGATGATCAAGTCGTCCACATACACGCCGACGACGAGCTCCTCCTTCTCCCATCGCCGCGTGTAGAGCGCATGCTCGGTTGCGCATCGTGTGAACCCAAGCTCGGCCAGCGTGGCATCAAGCTTGGCGTTCCACGCTCGTGGGGCCTGCCGCAGCCCGTAGAGCGCCTTATGCAGTCGGAGCACCCTATGCTCCGCTCCCTTGATGGCAAAACCTAGAGGTTGCCTGACGAAGACCATCTCCGTCAGCTCACTGTTGAGGAAGGCTGATTTTACGTCTAGATGATGGACGCGCCAGTCCTTTGTTGCTGCCAAAGCCAGAATCAGTTGGACAGACTCCATGTGCGCTACCGGCGCAAAGACTTCCTCGAAGTCGATGCCCTTGCGCTGGACAAAGCCTCGGGCCACGAGGCGCGCTTTGTGCTTGGCAATGGCGTCGTGCTCGTCCCGCTTGACCTTGTACACCCACTTCAGGCCGATTGGACGACATCCTAGAGGTTGATCGACGAGTTCCCAAGTCTCGTTTCCCTCGATCGCCTTCATCTCCTCCAGCATCACTCATCGCCACTTTCTATCGAGCTCGGCTAGCGCGAATGTGGGTGGTTCCTCTACACTAACGAGAAGCAGCTCTGGGTCATTGAGCAGCCGACCCGCCAGGCCTAAGGGCCCTGTGTCGTAGACAATGTCATCCAGCCTGCGGAACCGCACCTCCTCACCGTCGTGGAAGGCATCCATGAACTCCGTGATGTCGTTTGGAGGTGAGGCAAACTCGATTGGCATCGATAGAGTTCTCTGTTCCACCGGAGTGCTCGGCATAGCACCTAGAGTGCTCGGCACCCCGACTGCAGTGCTCGGCACTAGTCCTGGATCGCTTGTCACCACTCCTGGAATGGTCTGCACACTGTAGAAGTGCTCAGCCCTAGTCTTGGAGTGGTCAGCACCACTACAAGACCTCTTGGCTCCGCTACGGGAGTGTTCGACACCCATCCTAGAGTGGTCGGCACCACTACAGGACCGCTTGGCACCACTCCTGGAGTACTCGGCACTCCACCCAGAGTGCTCGACACCTCCCCAGAAGTGCTTGGCTCTGTTGCTGGAGTGGTCTGCACCTCCTCTCCAGCATCTCCACCACCGTGGATGACCAAGTGCTCGACGACGAAGGTGCTGGTGAAGCGGCCAGCTTCCCCCGTGCTCGAACTATTCTAGTCCCAAGCTGCCTTCTCGTCGAACACGACGTCGCGTGAGACAAGCACCTTGTCTCCGCGTGGGTCATAGAGCCGGTACGCCTTGGTACCCTCCGCATAACTCAGGAGCACCATCGGTGTGCTCCTGTCCTCCAGCTTGGTGAGGACCGGCTTCGTCTTCCTGACATGGCCGATGCAGCCGAATGTCCGAAGGAAGGACACGTTCGGCTTGCACCCATACCAAGCTTCGAACGACATCTTGCCCTTCAGGGCCTTGGTGGGTGCACGGTTGAGGATGAACACTGCCGTGGTCACCGCCTCACCCCAGAACCTGACCAGCATGCCCTTGGCCTTCATCATGGATCAAGCCATGCCGACCACCGTCTGGTTCCATCGCTCCACCACACCATTTTGTTGTGGCGAGTATGGCGTAGTGTGGTGTCGCACCACACCCTGATCCACGCAGTACGCAGCAAACTCCATCAAAGTGAATTCACCGCAGCGATCAGTCCTCAGCACGCGCAGCTTCTTACCGCTCTCTGCCTCCGTGCGCATCTTGAACTTCTTGATCGCCACCGCCGCCTCATCCTTGCTCGTTAGGAGTTGCAGCCACATATAGCGACTACAATCGTCCATGAGTAGGAGGAAGTACCACCAACCACCATTTGTGGCTAGCGTGATTGGCCCGCAGAGATCGCCGTGGACGAGCTCGAGAGCGTCCACCATGCGATACTTGGCCGCCTTTGGGAACGGCAGCCTCCTCTACTTCCCGGCCAGGCAGCTGTCACACAGCTCACCTCCATGCTTGATGTGGGGCAGCCCTCGGACCATCTTCTCCAGCCGACCAAGCGCGTTGAAGCTGAGATGGCCGAACCGGGCATGCCACAGCCACGGCTCCTTGGTGTGCCATGCTGCCAGGCACATTGGCTGCTCCACCTTTAAGTCAAGCAGGTACAACTAGTTCCGGGACCTCTTTACCTTGGCAAGAAGGCGATGTTCCTGATCCCTGATCCTGAGGATGCCGTCCTTGATCAGTACCTCGCTACCGCGCTCATCTAGCTGGCCAATGCTGATAATGCTTGAATGTAGCTATGAAAGGTCTTAATATGGCTAGAGGGGGGTGAATAGCCTATTTAAAAATCTACAAACCAACTAGAGCAATTTGATTAGTATGACAAATAGCGATAAGCAAACTTGCTCTAGCTCTACAAGGGTTGCAAGCCACCTATCCAACAATTCTAGTTGTTATGATCACTAGGCACACAATCAACTAGGTAACTACTCACTAAGAGCTCTCACAATTGCTACACTAAAGAGCTCCACTAGATGAACTTAATCCACAAAGCAAGCTCTCAATTCTAGCTACACTAAAGAGCTTGTTGTAGCTAGTTTGCGGAGATGTAAAAGAGTAAGTGAGGTGATTATACCGCCGCATGGAGGAGTGAACCAATCACAAGATGAATACCTTATCAATCACCGGGAGAATACCAAAGGGCAAGAGACAACCAATTTTCTTCCGAGGTTCACGTGCTTGCCAACACGCTATGTCCTCGTTGTATCGACCAACACTTGGTGGTTCGGTGGCTAAGAGGTATTACACGAACCTCGTCCACACAATTGGACACCGCAAGAACCTACCCACAAGTGAGGTAACTCAATGACACGAGCAATCCACTAGAGTTACCTTTCGGTGCTCCGCCGGGGAAGGTACAAATCACCTCACAAACACCGGAGATGGCCACGAACAATCACCAACTCGTGCCAATCCTGTAGCAATACGAGGTAGGCTACGCTAGCACAAAAATTATTTCTACCGCGTAAAATAGGAACACCGTTGTTATAGATCATGGGATTACCACTAGACGTGCAGATGCGGAAGTTGATGAGGCGCGTTGGGGCAGTTTAGTCGATCACCACGTCGAAGTAGAGTAGTCGATCGCCTCCACATCAAATGTTCAACGGCGTCCTCCTCATGCAGTAGCTCGTCCAAGTGTTGCAGATGCAACACCTCCAAGGTATCCACACGTGTAGGGAGGAAGCGTCGCAAGCCGGACTGCTAGATCCGCGAGTGCAACTCGGTGAGGGCTTAGGAGATGAACAGTTGCTGGGCGTGGAAGATGGAGCAGCAACTGCTGCGCCAAAAGGGTCCAAACCCTAAGCCGCCCCCACCCCTCAATATATAGAGGTCCCTGACAGGCCTCTAGGTCCGAGGCCCATTAGTACTTCTAAACTTGGTCCAATTCGGATTAGATCCTCATTGGGCTTCCAGCCCCTTAAGTGTGCGACCCTATAGGTTCACATACGTATAGACATGACGTGAGTACTTCTACTCGGCCAATAGTTGGTAGCGGCCTCTAGCAAGACATGCCAACTCCTATATGCACACGATGATCATATCAGATGAACCATCACACCATCATGTACATGCTATTCCCTTTGCCTCACGATATTTGGTCTAGCTCCAAGCCGACCTCTCTTTCTCGATCCTATGATTCAAAATCCCTTTCTAGGTTAACTCTTAACCTCACGTAGCATGGCCATGCATTTCCGAATTCGATCACTCGAGGGGCCTAGAGATATCTCTCTCAAGTAGAGAGGGGCAAATTCCATCTTGACTGATCATGCCTCATAGCATGCTTCCTGACAAACTCGAAAGCTACCTTTATAACTACCCAGTTACGGAGTAGCGTTTGACAATCCCTAAGTAAGTCAATTCACATCTTGAGTGCATGCAACAATCTCAGGTCTAAGGACAAAGCATACACGTTGTGTAAAGAGAACTATGTAACTATATCTCGAGTTGGGTCGGTCCTAGCACATGTCTGTACATGTGCCCACATTATTAGTTTGACATCTTCATGTCCATGACTTGTGAAACATAGTCATCAGCTAATACATGTACTAGTCTAATATTCATGTGTGTCCTCACATGAACTCCGACTAGGGACAACTCTAGAATAACCATACAAGTAAAGAGTTTCACATACAATTCACATAATTGCAAATCAATTCA
Organism: Miscanthus floridulus; assembly: GCF_019320115.1. Taxonomy (NCBI): domain Eukaryota; kingdom Viridiplantae; phylum Streptophyta; class Magnoliopsida; order Poales; family Poaceae; genus Miscanthus; species Miscanthus floridulus. The sequence continues at coordinate 30,985,181 of NC_089582.1, read as the reverse complement.
AGTAGCCTTTAATGGATATTCAAGGAACACAATATGAAACATGGATACAATGGAATATCATCATCTCTATGATTGCCTCTAGGGCATATCTCCAACGGTCTCCCACTTGCACTAGAGTCTATCTAGAAGATATCTAATACCCATAGCTCTCATGTGCGCCTCATGCTTAGGCTGTGGAAGAGCCTTTGTCAAAGGATCTGCAACATTCAAATCTGTGTGTATCTTGCACATCTTGATCTCATCTCGTCTAACGAACTCTCGAATGAGGTGAAATTTCCACAGTACATGTTTGTTCTTTTGGTGATTCCTTGGTTCCTTAGCCTGCGCAATTGCCCCATTGTTGTCACAATGTAGATTCAATGGGCTAGACGCATTTGGAAACACACCAAGTTCAATGAGGAACCTCCTCATCCAAACACCTTCCTTCATAGCTCCAAAAGCTGCAATGTACTCGGCCTCTGCTATAGAATCTATCACCGTCTCCTACTTGGAACTTTTCCAACTTATAGCACCACCATTTATTGTGAACACAAAACCTGATTGAGACTGTGAATCATCTGTGTCAGTTTGGAAGCTAGCATTGGTGTAACCATTTACAACGAGCTCCTCCTCACCTCCATAGATTAGGAACACATCTTTAGTCCTTCTCAAGTACTTAAGAATGTTTTTAACAAGTGTCCAGTGACTCTCTCCTAGATCAGCTTGGTACCTGCTCGCAACACTTAGAGCATATGAGACATCTGGGTGAGTACATATCATGGCGTACATGATGGAACCAACTGCTGAGGCGTATGGAACCTTACTCATTCGCTTCTGCTCATCAGCTGTCGAAGGACACTGTTTATCGCTAAAGCGCATACCATGTGACATAGGCAAGAACCCTTTCTTGGATTGTTCCATGTTGAACCATTTCAACACCTTGTCAATGTATGTATCTTGGCTTAATCCTATAAGCCTCTTCGATCTATCTCTATAGATCTTGATGCCCAAAATGTATGTTGCTTCTTCTAAATCCTTCATAGAAAAAATATTATTCAGTGAAGTCTTTACGGATTGCAACATAGGAATGTCATTCCCAATCAATAATATGTCATCCACATACAAGATCAGAAATACAACAGCGCTCCCACTTTCCTTCTTGTAAACACAAGGTTCTTCTTCATTCTGACGGAAGCCAAACCCATTGACCACTTCATCAAAATGAATGTTCCAACTCCGAGATGCTTGCTTTAACCCATAAATGGATTTCTGAAGCTTGCAAATTTTTCCAGCATTGTTTGGATCAACAAAACCTTCGGGCTGTATCATATACACATCCTCATCCAAATTTCCATTTAGAAAGGCTGTTTTAACATCCATCTACCATATCTCATAATTGAAATAAGCAGCTATTGCTAGAATGATCCGGATAGATTTAAGCATCGCTACCGGCGAGAAAGTCTCGTCGTAGTCAATTCCTTGAACTTGCCGAAAACCCTTTGCAACAAGTCGAGCTTTATAGACGTGAACGTTTCCATCCATATCCTTTTTCTTTTTTATAGATCCATTTGCACTCTATGGGTCTAACCCCATCAGGCGGGTCAACCAAGTTCCAAACTTGATTGTTTCCCATGGAATCTATCTCGGATCCCATGGCACTTTGCCATTTCTCGGAATCTGAGTCCATCATTGCTTCCGCATAAGTCGCAGGTTCGTCATCGTCTAACAATAACAAATCCCCACGTAACTCATGGATTCTTGCTGACCTTCGTGGTTGTGGTGGTGTTTCTATTGCCACGGGTATCTGAACTTGTTCTGCTACATTAGCATCACTCATAGAGTCCTTCCCAACTGGCTCATCTTGAACTTCTTCAAGATACAACTTCTGTCCACTTTTCTCTCTTTTGAGAAACTCTTTCTCTAAGAAAAACACCGTTCCGAGCAACAAACACTTTGCCCTCTGATCGGTTGTAGAAGTAATACCCTAAAGTTTCCTTCGGATATCCCACGAAAAAGCATTTGTCTGACTTGGGTGTTAGTTTATCTGTCATAAGTCGTTTGACATAAACTTCACAACCCCAAATTTTTAGAAAAGACAAACTGGAACTCTTACCAGTCCACATCTCATGTGGTGTCTTAACTACGGACTTAGACGGTACCCTATTCAATGTGAAAGCGACTATTTCTAGAGCGTATCCCCAAAATGATAACGGTAGGTCTGACTGGCTCATTATAGACCAAACCATGTCCAACAAAGTTCGATTACGTCGCTCGAACACGCCATTTCTCTGAGGCATTCCAGGTGGCATAAGCTGTAGAACAATTCCGCAACTCTTTAGATGATTGCTAAACTCATGACTCAAATATTCGCCTCCACGATCAGATCGCAAAGCCTTAATTTTCTTGCCACGTTGATTCTCTACTTCACTCTGAAACTCCTTGAATTTTTCAAATGTCTTAGACTTATGTTTCATTAAGTAGACATAGCCATATCTACTAAAGTCGTCAATGAAGGTTATGAAGTATTGGAATCCGCCTCTTGCTGTCGTACTCATTGGTCCGCACACATCAGTATGTATGAGTTCCAGCAAGTCTGCCGCCCTCTCAAGAAAACCTGTGAAAGGCGTCTTGGTCATCTTGCCCAGCAGGCAAGCCTCACATGTCTCGTATGATTCAAAATCAAACGAAGTTAAAAGCCCATTAGAATGGAGCCTCTTCATGTGATTCTCACTTATATGACCTAAACGACAATGCCACATATAGGTACGACTTAACTCATTAAGCCAAGGCTTTTTAGCACTTATATTATAGACAGGTGAATCATCAAGACTTAAAACAAACAGTCCATTCACAATGGGTGCAAAAGCCATAAACATATTATTCTTAGAGATCACACAACCATTGTTTTCACTCGCAAATGAATAACCATCCTTCATCAAGCATGAAGGAGACATAATGTTTCGACTTAAACTAGGAACGAAATAACAATTATTCAACTCCATGATAAATCCTGACGGGAGGTGGAGTTGCATCGTCCTGACGGTCAACGCAGCAACCCTTGCATTATTGCCCACACGGAAATCAACTTCCCCTCTTTCAACGCTTCTACTTTTTATCAGTCCTTGCATCGAATTGCAAATATGAGCAACCAATCCGGTATCAAATACCCAAGAATTAATAATTGTATCAGCGAGAAAAATGTTGCCTATAACATTAATAACAAGCGTACCTGAGGTGGAAGTACTCTTACTTCCGCCATTCTTCAACGAAGCCAGATACTGCTTGCAATTTCTCTTCTAGTGACCAAGTTCGCGACAATAAAAGCACTCTTTGTCTAGAGCAGGTCTAGCTTTAACCTTGGGCGCTAGGTTTGGCTTAGAATTCACAGCCTTGCCCTTCTTCCAAGAATTGCCCTTCTTCTTAAAGCTAGGCTTGTTCTGTATTGCCATCACATGGCTGCTTCCAGCGCTTTTCTTAATGTCACCCTCTGCTGTTTTAAGCATGCCGCACAGTTCATTCAGACCCTTCTCCTCCCCATGCATATGGTAGTTCGAGATGAAGTTCCCATAGCTAGGCAGAAGAGACGAAAGAATGAAATCAGTGGCCAACTCTTGGCCCAGTGGGAAGCCTAGCTTCTCCAACCGTTGAACATAACCAACCATCTTGATTACGTGTGGCCCTACTGCTACGCCTTCTGCTAGCTTGCTTTCCACAAAAGCCTTAGACACATTGAACCTTTCAGTCCTAGCCTGTGTCTAGAACATGTCTCTAAGCGCCATGATCATATCGTACGCCTCATGATTTGTTTCAAACTGCATCTGCAGTTCGGGTTCCATGCAAGCAAGCATAAGGCAGCTTACTTCGAGATTAGCATCACATGCTTTCTTGTAAGCATTCTTAATGGCAGCAGGTGCATCATCAGTAGGTTCTTCTGGTAATGGGGTGTCCAGAACATCTTCCTTTTTATCAGCCCTGAGAACAATTCTCAGGTTACGGATCCAATCCGTGTAGTTTGTTCCATTCAACCTGTCCTTCTCAAGAACTGAATGCAAAGCAAACGGTGCGGTGTTGCTAGGTGCCATTTATCTACAATAAATAATAATGCAAAATACTAAGATAAAAGTATCCATGATAGAGTAAATCACATTAAACTCTTAACAGACTCTACTCCCACTAAAATCAATATCCCTCTATTGATACTTAGTGATTCAGGATCCACAACTAACAAGTCTACTAGTGAGTTTTAGCATCACCGCTAGTAGTCAAGGTAGATCGGTAAGCAACTCTTTGCTAATCATATCACATATGACTCCTATTGTTGGGTGACATCTCCATGTCTCGGCGCCCAACCTTCATGCCCCAAAGTCCTTAACCGTTAAGATGACCTTGTTAAGCAAACCAACCCTTATGCGTGTAAGTATCCGATACAAACCTGTCTAGTCAAGGAAAACCAGTGGCACCCTAATTTCATAGACCCACCACCGATTGTACAAGACACATGACAGTGCAAGGTTTGGGGAAGCATTTTAACTTAAACATTTCCGAGGGATCGTTCTACTTCACCATCGCATGTAGACAAAACATTATTGCACGTGAAAGTAGAATATAGTAAGAACGGCATTAACACAGATATGACATGGTATAGCCCATTGTTCCTTTGGGGATCTCCATCTCCATCGAACTGTTCCTCATGATGATCTCCATCTCCATGATCCATGTATGCCATCCTTCAGTGATGAGTCCACCAAGACTAGCTATCACTAACGCAAGGTAGTGAAGAAAATTACATAGTCGCGGATAGGATCATCACAGTTTGGCACACAGGCCATTACATCAAATTGACAATATCTTTGTGGCTCCAGCCATATTGTCATACTCATGACATGTAAGCCATGAATTAATTACATACATGCATCACATACACATAAGGGCTATACCAGTCTTAAATTCCTGCAAAACAGAGTTAACCGATTCCGACGTCTAATCTTAAAACGCCGAAAACACCATCTTCCCGGCCATTTTTCGCAAATCTAATTTCAGCAAAACTGCCAAAGGCCGTGAGAATCGGATGTAATTTTTTCTGTAGATCAATTTTCATATAAAATTTGTCTCAATCCGAGGTCGTATGCAAAAGTTATGGCTGTTTTACCGAACATCACTTTTTCTTGCACCCCGGCGGCGCCCGGCAGTAGATCCAATCTATCACCGCTGCGCATCACATGCGCTCGGCACTTGACCTAAGTTCGATTCGATCAATCTGATTGATCTCCATCTTGCCATGACTGGATTTACATGTATCACTTAACTCGGATGGCGGAATTCCGACCGGTACGAGTAGATCGTTACAATACCAACACGGTAAAATCACGAACCATGATCAGAGACTCATCTACAACCGCGCATATCTCCATATGCACACATTCCGAATCCATAACAAAACTGCAACTGCTCCAATACCACTGTAGCAATACGAGGTAGGCTACGCTAGCACAAAAATTATTTCTACCGCATAAAACAGGAATACTATTGTTACAGATCACGGGATTACCACTAGATGCGTAGATGCGGAAGTTGATGAGGCGCGTCAGGGTAGTGTAGTCGATCACCGCGTCAAAGTAGAGTAGTTGATCGCCTCCACGTCAAACATTCAGCGGCGTCCTCCTCGTGCAGCGGCTCGTCCAAGTGTTGCAGATGCAACACCTCCAACGTATCCACACGTGCAGGGAGGAAGCGTCGCAAGCCAGACTGCTAGATCCACGAGTGCAACTCGGTGAGGGCTTGGGAGATGAACAGCTGCTGGGCATGGAAGATGGAGCAGCAACTGCTGTGCCAAAAGGGTCCAAACCCTAAGCCGCCCCCACCCCTCAATATATAGAGGTCCCTGATAGGCCTCTAGGTCCGAGGCCCATTAGTACTTCTAAACTTGGTCCAATTCGGATCAGATCCTCATTGGGCTTCCAGCCCCTTAAGTGTGCGACCCTATAGGTTCACATACGTATAGACATGACGTGAGTACTTCTACTCGGCCAATAGTTGGTAGCGGCCTCTAGCAAGACATGCCAACTCCTATACGCACACGAAGATCATATCAGACGAACCATCACAACATAATGTACATGCTATTCCCTTTGCCTCACGATATTTGGTCTAGCTCCAAGCCGACCTCTCTTTCTCGATCCTGTGATTCAAAATCCCTTTCTAGGTTAACTCTTAACCTCACGTAGCATGGCCATGCATTTCCGGATTCGATCACTCGAGGGGCCCAGAGATATCTCTCTCAAGTAGAGAGGGGCAAATTCCATCTTGACTGATCATGCCTCACAGCATGCTTCCTAACAAACCCGAAAGCTACCTTTATAACTACCCAGTTATGGAGTAGCGTTTGATAGCCCCTAAGTAAGTCAATTCACATCTTGAGTGCATGCAACAATCTCAGGTCTAAGGACAAAGCGTACACGTTGTGTAAAGAGAACTATGTAACTATATCTCGAGTTGGGTCGGTCCTAGCACATGTCTGTACACGTGCCCACATTATTAGTTTGACATCTTCATGTCCATGACTTGTGAAACATAGTCATCAGCTAATACATGTACAAGTCTAATATTCATGTGTGTCCTCATATGTACTCTGACTAGGGACAGCTCTAGAATAACCATACAAGTAAAGAGTTTCACATACAATTCACATAATTGCAAATCAATTCAAGTAGCCTTTAATGGATATTCAAGGAACACAATATGAAACATGGATACAATGGAATATCATCATCTCTATGATTGCCTCTAGGGCATATCTCCAACAAATCCTCCTCCGCTGCTCCAAGCCGTCTAGGTGGTGGCAACCACCAAGAGCAACAAGCGAATCCCGTAGCAAAACATGAACACCAAGTGCCTCTAGATGCAATTACTCAAGCAATGCACTTGGATTCTCTCCCAATCTCACAATGATGATGGATCAATGATGGAGATGAGTGGGAGGGCTTTGGCTAAGCTCACAAGGTTCCTATGTCAATGCAAATGGCCAAGAGAGTGAGCTTGAGCTAGCCATGGGGCTTAAATAGAAGCCCCCATGAAATAGAGCCGTTGTACCCCTTTACTGGGCACAACACGGGGTGACCGGACGCTCCGGTCATATTGACCGGACGCGTCAGTTAGAAAGTGAACGGACGCAGGACCCCAGCATCCGATCGTTTCTAGTAAGGTTCCAAGCGCGAAATTTCATGACGCTCGACTGGACTCACCCGGCGTTCGGTCACTCAACGTTTCCTCTATGCGCCTTACATCAGCGTACGTCAGCACTGACCGGACTCAGACCATGAGCATCCGGTCAGTTTACACGCCAGTGTCCGGTCACAAGACCGAGACCGTGTGCTTACTGTTGTCACTGACCGGACTCTGAACCCAACGTCCGGTCACTGCACCACCAGCATCCGGTCACTCTGTGAACCCCTATCTTTTCTGTATAGGGCGTCGGTGGCACCATCGGACTGTCCGCACTCTACGGGCGGACACTCTGCCGGTGAAGTTTCTAACCCTTGCTCAAATGTGCCAACCACCAAGTCTATCACCTTGTGCACATGTGTTAGCATATTTTCACAAGCATTTTCAAGGGTGTTAGCACTCCACTAGATCCTAAATGCATATGCAATGAGTTAGAGCATCTAGTGGCACTTTGATAACCACATTTCAATACGAGTTTCACCCCTCTTAATAGTACGGCTATCTAACCTAAATGTGATCACACTCGCTAAGTGTCTTGATCACCAAAACAAAATAGCTCCTACTATTTATACCTTTGCCTTGAGCCTTTTGTTTTTCTCTTTCTTCTTTTCAAGTTCAAGCATTTGATCATCACCATGCCATCACCATCGTCATGATCTTCGCCATTGCTTCATCACTTGGAGTAGTGCTACCTATCTCATAATCACTTTGATAAACTAGGTTAGCACTTAGGGTTTTATCAATTAACCAAAACCAAACTAGAGCTTTCAAGCTGTGGAATGTAATATACATCCGTTAGCGCGTAGTGCTCACTGTTCTGGCACATGAAGATGATGGTGCCGCGCCCTCGGATTGCCACCCTTAAGCCATCACCGAACTTCACCATGCCGGTCACGTCGTCGTCGAGTTTGGAGAAGGCTGCCTTGGAGCCCGTCATGTGGTTGCTGGCACCAGAGTCTATATACCACCGCTGCTCCTGCTCACCGCCCACACGTCCAAGGTGGACTTGGGTGCGTGGTTCGTTGACGTTGACAGCCTTCAGGACCTTCCTAGGCCCTTCAACCGCCATCACCACTTTCTTCTCCTCGGTCTCAACGTCATGCAGTGCACAGAACGTCGCCATCAAGATAGTGGACTCATCATCATCATCAGCCTACGCCAGATGAGCTTCAGCCTTCTTCTCCTGCTTGCAATTTGGGCACTCCCTTGCCTAGTGGTCCGTCTTCCCGCAGCGCCGACAGGCGTTGGGGTTGACCCGCTTCTTCTTCTTCGAAGAAGCCTTGCCGCGGCGCTTGCCATCGCCACCACGGCTGGAGGAGGCTACCCCGGAGTTCCTCCGGGCAGCCCACTCCTCCTCTGTCAGCAGCAGCTTGCCGCTGTCCTTCATTGCTGTTGCCTATTCTATGCACTCGTCCACCGCCCACAACCGACCAGTCACATCCTCAATGGTGAGGGTGAACAGATCCAGCATCGTCTCTATGGAGAGAGCGATCTGGATGTACTTCGTTGGCATAGAGTGGAGGTACTTAGAGACTACCTCTTCTTCGTTGATGGTGACGCCGTGGCCCTTCAGCTTGCTGATGAGCATCTGCAGGCGGAGGGAGAAGTCCTCCACCGATTCACCATCCTTGAATTTGAGGTTGGCGTACTCCTGCCTCAGAAGCTGGGCCGTTGCCTTCTTTGCGCGGTCGGAACCGACGCACATCGCCGTAATGGCCTCCCACGCCTCCTTAGCAGAGCTCTTCACCCCCAATGGCTCCCTGTACTCCGTCGGTACAGCAGCGAGGATAGCCTCCAATGTTGACATGTTGTCTTCTTCGTTTTTGGTGCCCTTGTCAACAGCATTCCAGAGTCGTCGGGCTCTGAGCTTGACCTTCATGGTCACCGACCACTTGCTATAGTTGATGCGAGTCAGCGTCGGCCAACTAGTGCCGCTGACCTCCTGCACCGTGCGCACAACGACCTCTTGTCGTGGTTGGGCAGCCATAGCAGCTTCGCTGCTGTCGCCCATCTCCAAACCATGTGTCATCGCCAGCGGTTAGTCCGGCGACGGTGTTTGTATGGCTCTGATACCACTTGTTAGCCCATAGGATCACCGGCACGGAGATATCTGACCACTCACTATTGTTGTCGAGCACACACTAGCGATGTCGGTCACAAACTATCATTTGCTACCACACACTATGGCTAGAGGTAGAAGATGGGAGGGAGAACAGAGTACACACACACTCAGCTCAAGCACCAGCGTTGGCCGGAGCTCTGCAGAGGAGATGGCAAACTGAACTCGCTCTCTTTACTGAGTTTGCAGTGGCAAACTATATATACAACTCTACCCATCTAATTCTAGTACACAGACATGTCAGGCTTCCATGCTGCTATAGTGACTAGATGTGATAGCAGAGCTGACTTTGGCGCCTGCCCCTGCTGTGGGTACAGTGCGGTGGGTGAGCCATTCGGCGCCTGCCCCTGCAGCGGCTACAGTGTCACAGCAGGGAGCCTTTTTGGCGTCGCTTTCCCCTATTGCGCGTTCACACAAGGGAGCAGTAGATTACTTAACATGGCTTACCGGTTCACCAGAACCGCAAGCGGCCATGGCTGACCACTGCTTTGTGGTCGGGTTGCACACGTTATAGTAAAGGGGATCAAATGGCTCCTGACGGTGCCCAAAAAGGATAAGCCCGTTGCAGGAATCCAAGATGAAGGCCTCGATCCCAGTCATTTTCGTTAGGAAGGAGAAGGAAGGGTAGTGTCCAGAGGCACGGATCTCACTGTCAGGTCAATAAAACTGATACTTGTATGGGCCAATTTAACATTGTCAACCTCAGAGACCTCGGACGTCTGGACAAACAGTCCTTGCATGGATTGGGGTAGCTTCTTACGGAAGGGTCAGCGATGAGGTCGCGCTAGGCCTTGGAGACACACTTGAAGCAACAGATAGACATGGCAGGGACACGGGAGAGGATCTCCACCAGGGGTCATCGGGGAGGACGGGCACCGCACCAGCGCTCGTCTTGGAGCAGCCCTCCATGCCTCCCTCCGAGAGCAATCTGTGAAAAGCTGGGTCAGGTCAAGATGTAGGTGTGAGGTGATGCGAGAGAAAAAAAACTATAGCAATGGGGAGGAAAAGTGGGCCGACTAGACACCAGAGATGGCCATGGTCGACGCCGAGGCTGAAGATCGAATTTGATTCGAACGGGGGGATTTAGGGGGGGATTTCTGAATCCTAGGAGCTGTCCGCACTTGAGCTCGTCAGCTCGGTGTCGGGATATTTCACTTTTTTCCACTCTTATGATTGGCACGAGCTTAATTGCCAGCTTTCTACGTGGTCCTAATTTTTTGCCCCCAAACTGACCAAAACTTTTAGTTTGTAGACATTTTGGCTGCGTGGCACGCCCAGTCAGCTTGCCAACATGGCAGGTGCATGCAAAAAGACCTCGCTGCCCCTTGCCTTATCCCTTAACCATGTGGGCTCGCTCCCCGTATCCCCAGCCACCCCCATTCTTCTTCTTCTCCCTCGCGCTGAGGAGCGGCGCGAGGAGATCCGACGGCGCGGCACGAGGATCTGTAGCGTTCGGCAAAAGCAAGGCCGACGGTGCTCGTGGATGTAGGTGTACCTTCCTCTCCTCTCTTCCCCCTCTTGTCTCCTCTGTGGTTCTAGTTGCCACCTAGGGTTCGATGTGGTTAGGGTTTTTATTTTGTTTGCGGTCATTAAAGTTCATGGTTTGTGCGTTACTGCGCTTCGTAGGTAGTGGATTTGTTCGTCTTGCAGAATGAAGTCGTTAGATTGCCCTCCTTGGTAAGTAGGATATTGTATGGATTGTATTCGCTGTGATGGCTGTGGAGTTGGATCAATTCTAATTCCAAACTGTTTTCATTGTCGACATGTGCCAGGATTGATCCTAGCAATGCGTTTAGAATTGTTGTTGAATGTGCTAAGTTCACTACCAATCTGGAGTATGGGCCACTAGAAATGGAAGATTCAAGGCATGATGTCTGGTTTGACAATAGGTCTGTGTTCAATCTAAGTAACTTTGTCGAGGAAATGGCTAGCAATATTATCTAGGGGCCTAGTCAGTAGCTGATTGTGTGGGGAGTTGATATAGAAAGTGGGACTGAGTGGAAGATAACAACTGACAAGCAGTTTGTTGAGATGGTGGGGGGCTAGGATAGATGTTAAGCTGTTGTATCTTGCCTATGAGGTCAGGGAAAAGGGTCAATCGGCACCAGCTAGGCATAATGCTAGTGGCCATGCAACATCTAGGGTTACTGCCCAATCTATAGCACAGTCAGAAGCAGCTGATGATACAGCTATGTCTCCAAAAGCTAAAACTTTCAGTGCACCAGAACCTGCTATTGATTGGAGCACTCTAACCATAATACCCAGTGATGATCAAGATGGTGAGGCTACTATGTTGGCTGATGAAGATGCAGTATTTGAGGCATATGGGTTCAAAGCTGCAAAAGAGGAAGCAGCAGCTACTGTAGCTAAAGAAGTTTCTATCCCATCTATCCCACCAGAGATCTAGCAAGAAATGGAGGAAACAGCTATCCCTATTGATGACAAAGCTAGTTCAGAGCCACTTATTGACTAGGATAGGGACAATCCAGATATGGATGTTGGAGCCATTTATCCCTCAATGCCTGAGTTCAGACTTGCAGTTAGGCAGCATGCAATTATTGAGGAGTTTGAGTTGCACACCGAGAAATCAGACAAGAAAAGGTTCAGGGGTTGCTGTAATGCCAAAGGATGTCCTTGGAGGATTAGAGCTAAAACACAGTTTGATGGCAGTGTCAGGGTACATATTTTTTTGTTTGTATCTTGTAATTTGTTACTTACACTTGAGCATCACCATCCCTTTACTAATATTGGTGGACTTATAGTCAATATGTTTGCATGTGCAGGTACAGATAAATGACAGGGAGCATAATTGTCCATCAATAAGTAGAGTTGAAGGTAGGATGGCATCTCAAGCATGGGTTGCAGAAAGGGTTATTCCACTCTTGAAGAGGAAACTAGGGTTGGGTGCAAAGGAAGTGAAAGCTGAGCTAGAAGAGAAATACAAAATCCAGATACCCTACCAGACTGTGTGGTATGGAAGGCAAAGAGTTTCTGACATTTTATTTGGTAAGTGGGATGATTCTTATGATTGGTTATATAGGTTCAAAGCTGAGGTAGAGCTTAGATCCCCTGGAAGTGTTGTTGAGATAGGTACAGTGGAAGTAAATGTGCAAATTCATTTTAGCAAATTTTTCTATGCATTCAAGGCTAGCATTGATGGGTTTTTACAAGGTTGTAGGCCTTACATTAGCATAGACTCCACTGCCCTCAATGGGCAGTGGAATGGGCACATGCCTGCTGCCAATGCTATTGATGGACATAATTGGATGTTCCATATAGCATTTGGTTTGTTTGATGGAGAAACCAAGGAAAATTAGACATGGTTCATGGAAAAATTGAGAGATGCATTAGACCCAATGGACAAATTAGCAGCCTGTACATATGCTTGTAAAGGATTAGAGGCTGCTGTGAAGACTGTTTTCCCTCAAGCTGAACATAGGGAGTGCTTCAAGCATCTAATGGACAACATGAAGAAGAAATTTAGAGGTGCAATTTATTCCAAGTACATGTGGCCTGCTGCCAGGGCCTATCTCCTTGACAAACATGAGTATTTCATGAGCAAGGTCATCGCTGCTTCTGCTGCAGTGTTGCCATGGCTAAATGAGCATCACAACTTGCTGTGGGCCAGATCCAAGTTCTTACCTGACATCAAATGTGACTACATCAACAACAACTTGGCTGAATCCTAGAATTCATGGATCAAGGAGCGCAAAGATCTTCCTGTATATGCCTTAGCTAATGCTATTACGGAGCAAACATTGAAGTTATTTGCAAAGTGGACTATATCTAGAGCTCTGAAGGGAACTATACTGTCTGCTATGGTTCATCAGATGAATGCTACATCAAAAGGATTGGGGCACAAAAGGGGATAGAAACCAAGCAGAGGTGTCAGTAGTGTACAAAGATGAAGAAGTGAGAAGACATGTTGTGTACCTATATCAGAAAATATGCACTTATAGAGAATGGGAGGTCAATGGGAAGCCCTGCCATCATGCATTGGTAGTCATCACCACAGAGAGGAACCCAAACATGGAACAATACATAGACATGGCCTTCTCGGTTGAGAAATTTAAAGCTGCATATGCAGGAGTAATACCAAACATCACTGACAGGAATCAGTGGCCTCAAGTGGACAAAGGTTTCAAGTTGCAGCCACCAGTTGCCAAGCCGAAAAAGAAAACTGCTAGAAGGCTGAGAAAGAAAAGGATTTTATCTTGCTATGGTGAACTTGGGCACAGGAAAGGAAGCTCCAACTGTCCCCTAACTGGCACTAAGAAAAGGTATCACTCTAACCAAATTTACATTATTGTTGTACTAATAATCTATATTAACTAATTGAAAATGTAGGAAAATGACTAAAAAGACTAAATCAATAGTGGGGGGAAGAAGGCGAAGACTGATGCACCCAAGGAAGGTTCTTCATCCAAGCAACCTTCTCCCTCCAAGCCAGCTCTAAATACTCCAAGAACAAGGGCAGCAGCTGCTAGGGAAGCAACAGCCGTGGCTGCCCAGGCAGCTATGGCAGCGGCAGCTAAAGCTGAATCTCAAGCACAACCAACTCCAATTCCACCTGCTAAGAGATATGTTTCATCCAGTTTCCATGTTTCTGGTCCATATTATAGGTTCAATTACCTAACAATGCATCCCACGATCCAGGAGGTCACCCTTAGATGAGCCTGTACCACTAGAGATGGTTGCATGTGAAGATCACCCTGCACCTGCTAAGAAGATGACACCCAGGAAGAAACAGTTGGCTTCGAAGGTGAAGAAGGCCAGTCCAACCAAGACCTAATCTGTTTGATAAGCAAGAAGTCTGAATTTGGGCTATTTTGTAATGGCTATGTAGCCTTGAAAACCTGCAAACAATGGCTGCGTAATCTATTTTGTGCTGCCAGTACTGGCAAAAAACATGTAATGGCTGGGGATAATGGCTCTGTTGCCCTGCTGCTCTCATTAGCAATTGCTGAAGTTTGTTAGCTAGAAGACTGCAAACTTTAGTGCCTATGTTGCTGGAACATGTAATGGATGTGTTGCCTTACTCCTTTTATTGCAAACTGCATGTTTGTGGACAATTTTTCAAGCACTGTCATGTTCAGTTTGTAAACCACAACATGCAGCTGAATCAAATGCATTAGACATAACATGATCCATACATGAGGATGAGGTTCATAGGTACATTAGGTTCATAGGCATTTGCCAAATTACATATCACCTAAACACTACTTGATAAGGTACATAATCCCCACCAAGAACCAACACCAACGGCTTCACAATTGAGATCAAGTTCTCCATTTGTGATTGCATTTGCCTAGCACTGGATGGAATAGACTCTGCTTCAACCTCTCATTCTCCTTCATCATCAGTAGCCACATCGTGCAGTATCAGCTTGCCTAGCTCAACCAGCTTCTTCAGGTATTTCTTTTGCCATTCGAAAAAGGGATAGGTAGTTGGATCTAAAAACATATCAATGAAAATGACCTTCAAATTCACCAATGCAGATCCCAATCAGCAAAAAAAGGGAAAAATAGATAAGAAACGAGATCAGGCGCAAACAGATCTCACCCCTTATCGGGCACTTGAAGAAAACCCTACCATAGTTCTCCTCTGTCCATGCTCGTAGTTCGATGACCCGAGCCTGGCCACACTCATGGCACTGGATCAGCGGGAGCCCGATCTCATCTCCAACCAAGATGCGGCGCCTAGGGCAAACGACCGATCTAGCCGTCGGCCGAGAAGCCCTGCTCCCTTGCCTCGACGACTCTCCCCGCCAGCGAGGGGAAGACATGGCGCAGCGGATGGCGAGGTCAGCAAGGAGTGAGAGTGCACTGAAGAGTGTGGCGTTCAGATCCGCTGGTGGAGAAGAAGAGAAAGGAGTCGTTGGAGAAGAAGAATGGGGGCGGCTGGGGATACGGAGAGCGAGCCCACACGGTTAAGGGATAAGGCAAGGGGCAGCGAGGTCTTTTTGCGTGCACCTGCCATGCTGGCAAGCTGACTGGGCGTGCCACGTAGCCAAAATGTCTACAAACTGAAAGTTTTGGTCAGTTTGAGGGCAAAAAAATATTAGAACCGCATAGAAAGCTGGAATTGAGCTCATGCCCACCATAAGAGGGGCAAATAAGTTAAATATCCTAGTGTCCGTGGAGCCCAGAGGCTGGCCGCGGTGGGAGCCAGAGCAAATCTCGGTGGAGTGCGGACAACGTCGTGTATGATGTGGGTCAGTAGCATATTTGCCCATGCTAATGCTATGGGTCACATTAAGTCCAAAGTCAGTTCTATCAAATTTGAAGTACTAAGCTAATTGTGCTTTGTCAAAGCTGCTTCCATAGCACTGAACTAAGCACTGAAAGTTCTCAATGTTTTGCTAATACGACAATGCATTGCATAAACTGGTAAGAGAATGTTAGGAAAAATAAGCTTTAAAATCACTTGACATGAACCGAGAGATAAAAACAAGGCATTGCATTTACTATATGTTTCCATAGTTAAGGATAAAATGAAACTACACTGTCTTTCCATAGATAAGGCATTGCATTTACTATATGAAAATGACAGGTGCCTCACTCTTCTCTTTCAGTTCCCCAACAACACTGTCTTCCACCAAGGATGTTATGCTCTCTGCATGGCTCTTATGGATGATTCCAGAACTATGCAAAAACTGAACCATCGTCCATAGAGCACACACTTTCAGTGCTTATTTGTGAGAGCCGGTGATTCTGAGAAATAGGGAACATAACGAGCAAAATCGCTCCGGCATTTGTAATCTTTGAAAGTCACAATAACACTCACTTCCTTACGGTCCATGTTGTATGCTATCAGCTCACTGGTCAACTGCTGAAAAAAGAAAAGCACATTACAAACTTGATGAATGTCAACCACTTGATACTCTGGCGTGACTCCTGTTTCTCCAAAGATATCCAAAGAGTTCACAGTGCTCTTCAACACCCATTCCTGTGTATCATAATCCTGAAGAACCCATGTGGATAGTTTGTCGTTATTTTGATCAGTAGAATCTATAGTCACACAATGTAGGTGCCCTTGGTATTGCCCTAAATAACATGTAATGCTGTGCCTTTGGCTTCCATCAGCCATACCTGGCACAGTGATCATCCTTCTTGCCTTCCCTTGAATATCTACAACAAGTATGTGCTGTCTATCTGGGCCCCAAACTATCAAATGCAGGAAGCCATTAACAAAGGCACAATGATAGTCGAGAACCTCTAGTGTAAACTGATGATGCCAGCCTTCCAACTGTCCTTGCTCTTCTTGTTCATCAATTTGGTTTTGACTCCAGGTCCCAGTTTCAGACGAGTAAACATGCAACAACACTATCTCCATGTCCACATCGGGCATCTGGAACTGGACCAAGTGAAAGTGAGAGGATACCGCCGGATCAAAAGCCAAATAGGTGTGACTTAAGTGAAAGTGAGAGGATACCGCCGGATCAAAAGCCAAATAGGTGTGACTTAGCGTATCACAAGAGCCGCAAGCGGGCATGGCTGACCATTGCTTTGTGGTCGGGTTGCACACCATATATGTACCCACTGATAGGTCAGACGGCTCCTGACGGTTCCCCAAAAGGATAAGCCCGTTGCAGGAATCCAAGAAGACGAAGGTCTCGATCCCAGTCGGTTCCGTCAGGAAGGAGAAGGAAGGGTCGATGTCCAGAGGCACGGACCTCACTGTCAGGTCGATGAAACTGAAAATGATACGGGCCAACTTAGTGTCGTCAACCTCGGAGACCTCGCCCGTCTCGACGAACAGTCCTTGCATGGCTTGGGGCAGCTTCTTCCGGTGATCGGGGTCGGCAATGAGGTCGCACCAGGCTTTGGACACCCACTTGAAGCGGCAGACGGACTTGACAGGGACGCGGGAGAGGATCTCCACCAGGGGGTCGTCAGGGAGGCCGGACGCCGCGCCGGCGCTCGTCTTGGAGCAGCCCTCCATGCCTCCCTTCGAGAGCAGTCTCTGTGAAAAGTGGGGACCGGGATGGAGGTGAGGGGATGCGATGCGAGGGAAAAAATGCAGCAATGGGGAGGCAAAGGGGCCTTACCGGACACTGGAGATGGTCGTGATCGACGGCGCCGGCGCAGGGCGGTGCCGAGGCTGAAGATTCGAATTCGATTCGAGATTCGGGGGATTCTAAACCCTAGAGCCGCCCGCTCGTCAGGTCGGTGTCCGTGGCTGCGGCCGGAGCTAGAGCTAATGAGCACTCGGCGGAGTGCGGACAATGTCGTGTCTAGAGGAGTTTGGGCTTCATGTAAATTTAGATTTTGGACTGGGCCTGAAGCCTGAGTGATGGGCCGCAAAGTGGGCTGTCTCGTCTCTGTTCATTTGTGTACTAGCTAACTAGCTGTAGAGCCTGTCATTGAGTACCACGAGAAATTGAGAGAAATTCCTATAATTTGAAAAAAAAAAAAGCTTATATTAGACCAACTTATATTGAGTGATTGCTAAATTGACACCATCTCAGAATTCCTATAATTTTTTTAAAAAAATGCAATTTTATCGTCGTACCGTTGGACGCAAAATGGTGTGCAAAGGAGTACCACGAGAAATTGAGAGAAAAACATAGGCAATGTGATAACATACTGCCATGTGACATTAATTTATCTTCTACTTCACACTACTAGTACTGTATCCAAAAAAAGATAAAAATGCGCAACGTGAACATAGTACAGGCTCAGTACCGTGGAGGAGCTGGAATCATCTTCTGACGAATGTCTGACAACTCAATACAAATAGCACAACTCTTCAGTGCAACTCAGTATCCACACCACACAAACATCCAAGCCCGTCTAGCTAGCTCTCAAACAGAATCTAATCCCTGATTACATTAAAGATCGAGGCTAAATTAGCAAATGCAATCACAGCCTACGCAAGGCACACCAGGGAAGTAGCAATTTGTGAATGCAGCAGTTGAATCAGCTTATTCTAGTAACAAACAAAATGCATGTCATATGGAAGTTTTGTTTAAACATACATGCATAAGATTGGGCAGTAGTGTGGTCTCGAACCACAATTGAGAATGGAAGCAAGCAGTTGGATACACAGTTACACACTATGCTACAGCCATATGACTAGTACTACTACACAGCAAGAGACGGCCCTTAAAGCTGCCCTAGCCTACCGGTGTATACATCACCTTTGCCCCATGGCGATATAAGTAAATCTTCATGCAAGTCTTTGGTCCAGAGAGGCCCAGTAGCTCCTTACAAAGCTCCTCATCGACAGTTTCTTGAGGAACAAATTTTATATGAACTGATTTGAGCATTCTTGCCCATCCCAGTAGACGTTTCACAAATGCAAAATCATAATCTGATCCGTTAAATCCACAAATGTACAATTCCTGGAGAGAATTCAGGAAAAGCTACTCAGTTTCCCAGACTTCCTCCCCATGACAGAAACAACCCGGCAAACAAGAAGTTTTTTCCTGCGATGAGGAGCATGAACATAAGAATGGTGAACTTCTCGGCGAAAAGTATAAGAAAGTGGGAATCATTTAGATACGCAAGGCATCTGAACAACATATGGCAAATCTGCATATTAACATGATATCCATTGGTGTTAGCCAATTGCAGCAATGAGTTCGAGCTGCGAGAGAATTGCAGAAAACAAAATTTCCACAAAATTAGGGCGTACCCAGTGCAGAGAGCTCCCGCTCTGTGCGGGGTCTGGGGAAGGGTGTTAGTGGCAAGTCTTACCCTCGCCTGTGCAATGCGAGGAGACCGCGACTCGAACCCGGGACCTTCCGGTCACAGGCGGTAAGACTCTACCGCTTGCACCAGGCCCGCCTTTCAAAATTTCCACAAAATTACATAGAAATATGCCAATCACAAATAACATGCAATTGATAGATTTCTCTTTTTAGGGTTTTAACAGAGCCTTTAGCATGGCTCCATGAGAAGTACCATCAGCTTAAATACTAGACACTTCGTGTAAAATATACCGTCAGTTTGTACACCGGATGCCAGCGAGCAACATCTGCACTGGCACTTGCCCCTCCGTTCCTAAAAAGAATGGAATTCTAGCATAGTACTGAGTCAAACCATCATGTGTTTGACCAAGACTATACAAAAAAAGAAACAATTATTTATGATATCAAATAAGTATCACTAGATTCATTATGGAATATATTTTCATATTATAGCTATTTGGTGTCATAAGTATTGATAACTTTTTTTCTATACATTTAGTTAAACTTTATATAGTTTGACTAAGGAGAAAACTAGAATTGCATTCTTTCAAGGACGAAGGTAGTAATTTAGGACCCAAAGTAGAGCTGCAGCTTTTCATTGGTCTTTTTGGAGTAACATGCAGCTGCTAGAATATGTTCATACAATATATATCTTCTAGAAACAAACCATGAAGAAAATTAGAAAACTACATGTAATAACAAACTAACTCCTGAAGGTCACAATTGGTGAAGCATTAGTGTACTAAACAAAAATATTCCACCACTTTCCAAGAAATCAAAGTATTCGATAGCTGATATAGTAAGAATACCTTAATGACTTCCTGGATATTCAGAAACAGCCTTCTTATATTGGTAGAAATCTTAAGGAAATAGAATACGCAAGAGCCAATATGATGTCCATATGTTACTAAGAACAGGTGTAAGTTCTTAACCGGGGGCAAAGTCAGAGCTTCCATCAAGTACTCTATGTGAACCATGCTCTGCAAATTCATAAAAGGCCACAAGAAAATTTCATATGCAACAATACAGAAAACAACTTTATAGAATAACTGATTTTCTCACAAGGAATGACTTTTACAAATGCAGCAAAACTATTTTAGACTTGTTCTGCAGAGTAATGACACAGAAGATCTCTCTGGTAAAGAATCACAATTACTTGAGAACTACACAGTCACCCTATTTGGGCAATTGGGCCTAACTCCGAGTTGAAGGTGCCCCATCGAACACACTACCTCTACACTCTTGAATTCATGTCCTTGACCAAATATTACAACTATACCAGTGCATTAACGTGAACAGCCATATCTAAATCTGATGTTTGCATTCATGCCCATGTAAGGTCAAGTGTTATAATAGTTGGCATGACCACACACATTATGTTTGTACAACCGTACCTACAGCTGAAGGTCACTGTACCAGTCATTTTATTGATCAGTCAGTTAATTGGCTACATTAATATCTTTGAAGTAGTTTTTGTTACAAAAACATACACTTACTGACTGGTTGTATACTTGGCACTATTCAAATAAAAGAAAAGTTTGAAGACATATACTCACAGTTGGATAGTCGATCGTAATTCGAAGATCAGCGATATTCCTATAGCGCTGCAATAACATTGCATTGCCCAAATTGTACTGATGCTCAGGCAATCCATACGATGTATATGCAAAGAAGGATGTCGCCAATTCACGTAGCTGTGCCAGTTTGCCTAGCTGGACCGACCTTGGATCATATGCAGCAACCCACCAAAGCTTTTCCAGAACCGGAGCGGTGATGTCAGGGTTGACTCTTGAAGCACCAGATACGCAGTTCTCTTAGCATTGGTGACACAATGGTGAGCTGCTGCAACCCATCCAGAAATATGCAAATATATACTGAGGAGAGACTCTGAACAGATTGAAAGATGGGACACCCCTTGAGCATATTCGAGAGAGAGTAGCCGCAGAGAATGGCAGCGGGCCGACGGGAAGGTGTCGCCAATGTCAGAGGCGCCTTGGAAGCGGACGTGGCTCAGAACCATCACAGTGAGCTTCGTGAACACGCCCGACGGTGGAAGCGCGAGGCAAAGGTAACCTAAGTTGAGGAGAAGCCGTTGGGCCCTGTCGAAGCAGGGCAGCTCAATGGCGTCACTTATCACGGCCTCGGCCATCTCCTGATTCCTCCGATCCTCAGGTACCACATTGCCGAAAAAGAGCATGCTGGTGAGGCGGGGCGCGGCGAGACGGTGTACCGCGGTCATGTCCCCCGGATCGGCATCTTTGGCGACAATGCCCAGCATCAGGAGCGCGGGGCCCGAGTGTTGGGCGAGCGCCGCGCGGGCTGGTTGGGCGGGGAGCGGGGAACGCAGCGCTGGGAGATGCGCCAAGAGGCGGCGCCAGCGGTGGGAGCGGACCCTGGTCCGCGCGGCGGTAGCGGGCGAGGGCAGCGCGAGGGCCGGTTCGGCAGGCGGCGGGAAAAACAGCACTGGGAGGCGGCTGAGGATGAAGAGGAGGACGTCGTCGGGTAGCGTGCTGAGGCGGTCCTCCCCCTCGCCGCGGCCACCACCTTCGTTACCGCCGTCGGCGAGATCTGGGGGAGGGAGGGTTGGGGTAGGGCGGCGGTTTCCCCCGGATATGTAGAGCGCCGCCCGAAATTCCTCCCAAATGTCACACATCGGCAATTCAACGCCGCCGCCCCAAGATCACCTCCACCTCAGTTGTGTTGGATCTCTCTCTCGTCGCCGACGAGATCTGCCGTGGCGCTGCCGACCACGGAGACTTGGGGGGTTTTGGACGGAGGTGGATAGGCAAGCCAGCAATGTCGCCACTCGACACATACTCTGACAGACCTGCAGGCAAAAGAGCTCACAGAGACAGAGTGAGTAAAAAAAAACGAGAAGTCAACTGGTTTTAAATTTAACTAAATTAATATAAAAAGATAAAATCTATCTAGATTAGATAACATGGTAATAATAACTACTCTCTTTATCCATAAAAGAATGCAATTATAGTATTCGTGCTGATAAACTAAATTCAAGTTTAACTACGTTTATAGTAAATAGTACTAGCATTTATGTCTCTAAATAAATTTACTATAAAAATATATTCTATAACTCATCTAATGGTACTTGTGTTTGTATCAAAAATGTTTGTATCTTTTTTATAAAATTTAGTCATAGTTCAGAATGTTTGACTCATCGAAATCCGAGAATTGCATTCTTTTGTGGACGGGGGTAGTAAGTGATTTAAGAGCAGTCACCACTTAATTTTTTTAGCACTAAAATAGAGGATCTAGATCAAATCATCTCTCCACTCTATCTTCTTTCGTTTTTTTCCTCATCCTTGTCCAAAAATCCATCAAAAGTGTATTTCATTCCCGTCATCTTTTTTTATTATCGGTTGAACTCCCTCGTCACCATCGTCTCCTACCAACTCCGGTGACATCCCGCCGTCGCCTACAAGCACCGCCACACTAACCCGATGAAAGTTGTCAAGATATCTTCGTCATACCCCTGCCTTTGTCCTGCCCAACCGCCTTCCCCCCAGTGCCCCGCCGACGGCACCACCACCACCTTGCCCCACGACGCCCCCAAGCGCGCCACCGCCGTCGGGCCAGCCTTCTACGTTAGGAATCCTTTTAAGCCCGCCGAATTTAGGTAAGTGTAACACCTCGGGTGTTAGCCTTGCATAACTTGACTTGCATAACATGAGCATGATCATCACGCATTCATAAACAAGCATTTACACTTGAAACATTGAATCGAAACATATGAAACATTGCTTGTTATCTCGTGTTTCTTGGAACATATGCATATGATCATGTGCAAAGGAATGCAAGTGGGTAATGTTAGTCACTAAAACACCTTAGCTACACTTAGGTTAACAAAAGGAACCTTGTTCATGAAGGTCACCTTTCATGATCAAGCACTTAAGTAATATTACATGTGTTGACCTGGATAGCTCTATGAGTGACTACTATATGAAATGCTTAAATGACCTTGCAAATTGTTTAAACATGCTTAGAGTATCATCATGAACAACTTTGGTATTTAGGGCTAGGGCTAGTTTGGTCATTAAGCCATGCTTTGATGTGTTTCATCTTTTAAATGTGACATGTTTGACCAATTTGGAACTAGGTGTTAGAGACCTTGCATGGAGAAGTTCACTAAAGCAATGTTGTAGTGTTTGACATAAGGAACAACTTTAATTTTTAGGTCTTTGACTGATTCAGCTCCTAACATGTGTGAATTTGGATTTCAAAAATCATCAAATCACTGATTTCAGCACTTAGCAAATTTCGCTAAGTCATGAACACTGACCGACTGACAGGCTCACTTTGGGGATGATTTTTCTCAGTTTCGGTTGCGAATTAGCACGAGATGATTGAACAACATTTGTAGCTGGTACTTAGGACTACGAAAGTCATTTAGATCATTTACGAATTGGAGCCACGGTTTAGCAGTTAAATCAACGCGAAAACCCGCTGTCAGGCTGCCCCTATCGCGTCTGAACTAGCTGAATCGGCCGATCGATTCAGTCGTCGTGGCCGACCGACGCCAGAGCGCGAACGCCGCGTGTCCGCGGCGACGGCCGCGCGTCGCCAACGCCCTGACCGCGCAGGCCACGACGCGCCTGAGCGCGCCTTCTTCACGCCAGCGTCTGCCCGAGCCGTCCCGCGCCCCCAATTTGCTTCGCCTCGGCCTTTCTTCTTCGCAGCAACAGCCGCCGAGCTTCCGCAGCTCCGCCGTCGCCATAGCCGCGCACAGCTCGCACCTAGCCACTCCAGCCCCACTGCCATAGCTCCACCACCACCCCAGCAGCGCACTGCCTCCTCCCGTGCCCGCTGACAGCGCTTGGTAAGCCACCGCAACGCATGCGAGCTCGCCGGAGTTCCGCCGTGAGCCCCGTCTCCGTGGCCACGTCGCCACCGTCCATCCCAGGCCGTGTTAGGGCACTAGATAGCTCCGCCGCAGCTCAGTGATGCTCAGCGCAGCGTTCGTTCGAGCCACCGTAGCCCACACCGGCGTACCGCTGTGGTCCAGCCCCGCCGTTCTGCCATGGTCGCCGCCGTCAGCTCTAGAGTCGACGATAAGGCCGGCCAAGTGGCTCAATAGCTTCGCTAGGTCACGTAGATCACGTAGCATAGATGTCATCGCCGGCGAAGCTCGCCGTCGACGAGCCGCAGCCGCGCAGTGCGAAGCAGCGCCGCTGCTCTGTTTCGTTCCAATGACACGTGGGTCCAACTGACGCGTGGGTCCCTGCTGTCAGCGACTCTAGGTTTTAGGGATAGTTCAAAAATTCCAGATTCAAGTGTGTTTTGTTATTTTTGTATCTTCAGTTTGATAGCTCCTAAAATTGTGAAATAAATTTGTGAGTGCTACTTAGGAAATGTAGTATTTAGGAAAAATATGTTCTTGACTTGTACAGTAGAAATTTTTGGAGATTTAAATAGGGATTTCAATTGTGCTTTTGAATGCATTCAAATTTGTTTATTTTATATCTAGAGTTCCTGTGCTCCAAAAATTATGAGATTTTTGTGGTAAGTTAGTCTTATCATATATGAGCTCTGGTAAAAATTTGAGGACCAGTGCATGTGTAGATTTGTAGTTATAGATTTTTCTTTTATGACTAGTTAATCCTTGCATGAATTTTCATAAATTAATTATGAGTCCAAAATTCATGAAATTTGTTGGAGGTAATCCTAGTACCATATGGATGTTAAGAAAAATAGGAAATCTATTGCTTGACACTTTTCAATAGGATTTTCCATTTATGCTATTTCAAGCCTTGCTGCCTTATCATTTTTGTATAGAATGTTCTACTTAGTAAAATGACATGAAATTTTTATAGTAGTCCTTTGATAGCATTAGTAAGGCACTGTAAATTTTTGAGAATTTATTAAGTATATCTGATATATGTTTATTATTTAACCTAGATATCTAAATAAAATAATAAAGGCAATTAAATAAATAGTTTGGGCTTCACCATTATATTACATTAAATGTAATTAGTATGCTTAAACTGTTGGTAGATTTTATGTTGTCAAATTTTGAATGATTACATGAAGTAGCAGTATTATTACTTTATATTGCATATTAAATAGTTTCCGGGCTGATTCTAGAGTTTGATGAGTTGCATGTTAAAACTGATGTGACTGTAAAATGGTTAATAACAAAGTTGTAGAGAATTTGATAAGCTTTCCAGAAAGTCCAAGATCACTGGATTTGGATTTGTAGAACTCTAGTTATGAGTGAAACAAGTAGCTGCTATTTTATGGTATAATCGATGCATTATGGAAATAGATAATTAAATAACCGAGAAGAGATATGCACCTACTCAATGAACATGATGCACTTGTTAACATATATGCATTCGTAATACTTATGCCATACTCATGCATCTAGGATCGGAGGAAGAGATCACGTTGCTGGAATTCGAAGAAGCAGAGGAAGAGAATCAGCAGGAGGATCCGCAAGCCGCAGCTCCCGAAGGCGTGGAGCAGAACCCTGAAGAGCTTCCAGAGTGTCCTGGCCACCGCCCTACTTCCTTTCTGCGAGGCAAGCCCCGGAGCATTATAAGTCTCCCACTAATTTACAAATGTTTACTTACGTATTTATGATTGATGCATTAGGTTATAAGAGTTGAATGAAACCACTTGATGCATGTACATTCCTTGTCCAAATATTACACCTTTAACCGGTATAGGTCCAGGATCGAATATATATGCTTAGCCATGCTTAGACCGGTAGAAGTCGGGTGATGTCCTGTCACCTACGAGATATAGGTGGATACTGGAGCACGGTTGGCTATATTTGCTATCGTGGAACAAGAACCATGGGGTAAAAGTAAATCGAGATCGGACGGGAAGTCGATAGAGAAGCGACAAGACATGGAGGTCTTGGGTGTGGATTTATCCCCGTCTGTGTCGATTAAGGACCGTACCGTTGTTGGTGCTTCTGACAAGATTGAACGCATACCTCTCACTTAGCTGGCCGGATAACTCGTTCCGACCGTGAAGCCGAGTAATTCAACCTAGGCCGGGAATCGTTCTGTTGTGCGCTCCTTCCGGGGAACGATCAGACTGAGCCCAAGGGCAGGCTTGGCCTGAGCATCCTGGCATCTGGTGTTCCAGATTGTGCGGCGCGGTATGGACCCGCGAAATGTGTACCTGAGTTGTACCAAAGGTGACCTAAGACTATCGTGGCTGGTAGATCTGTGTTTGTGTTAGGAATAAAATTCCCAGCTGGTTGAAATCGATTCGAATCGCCGTCTCTCCCGGATAGTGAGAAACTTGGCTAGTCCCAACATCGTAGCAACTGTGTTATGAAACATGATGGTTCGGATAAAAAGGGAATTACAATACCTGCTATGGTTACTATTGTATGCTTCTAAATGATATACCACATGTTTGGCACAGGATAGTTGTTAACCTAGAAATGAATAGTTATAATTAACTTGGTAAAGAATTGGTAACTGTACCATGATTTAAGTGCTTTTACGCAAAAATGTTGTCAAGTTACGTCCACGTATACAGCCATGCATAATCCTTGGAGTCATTTTATTTCTGGTTCATGACGGGTAAGTCTAGCTGAGTACCTTCTCGTACTCAGAGTTTATTTTCTCATTGTTGCAGATGGCACTGTGTATCATGGTTATTGCAAGAGTTGCTCTATCCCGCTGTGGATGAGGAGTAAGCCTTGGGCAGGCTTCTTTATTAATTCCTATCCTTGCTTTTGTGGACCGTGGTCTTACTTGGCGCTGTATCAAACTATGTTGGAAATTTTATCTTCGAACTTATTTGCTTCCGCTTTATTTATCAAACTTGGTTTGTAACAACTTTTATTCGTACTCTGATGATGAAAAGTATCTATGAACTTTATGTAATTTGTGGCATGTATGTTGAATCCTGTACGATCTTGGTTGTTGTAAATCGTTTATCGAGACCCGTCGTGGTACTCGACGGACTACCGGGTTTATATGGGTTCAAGTATGACCGTGCGACCGCTTGCGGATTGCCATTGTACTTGTATTCTTATAAATTGGTCGGTTCTGCGACAGCTGGCATCAGAGCAAGATTCAACGTTATTTGTCACAAGTGTATTTAAAACAAAAGTTTTTGTTTTCCAAAAAACCCTTCTCTAGCAGCTAATAGTGCTATAATAGGTATTTGAAATCTAAAGTGTGCCAATGATCACTTTCCTTATGCCCAAATTAAGGACTATTAGGTGGCTATTTAAGTACTAACATGGGGGTTTTTACTTCGTCTCCATACGGCGTGCTATAGTATGGATGCCATTCACTTGAATGGTAATGTATGGATCAAATGCCTCTACGCCAAGGTAAGATGAGTGTATGACCGCAAGATGTGAGCGTGCGGTCGGGAAGAGTTAGCTTTGGTACGGCTATGTATACATGCTTGCATGTGTATATGGTACGTATTTAATTGTGGGTTTAAATTATTGTCGGGTAGATTGATACGAAAGTATATGTATAGGTATACATATATGAAAGTATTTACAATTACATTCTGCATATTTCATTATGGGTTTAGGGCTGAAATGAAATTTTATGCAGGTACACTAACAACGAAACGTGTAGCTCGATTAGTTACGCTATTTATGAGAGAACGTATGTATGCCACCGTGTCTACCGTTAGAAACAAATTTTTCCTAAGTTTGTGAGGACGTACGGCACGAGCATGCATCATGTTAAATTACCATTCACATAATTACATTGTTCCTCCCCTTATAAAATTCTTACTTGGTTATGTAACTCTTATCCATTATGGCATTGTCTCACCAAGGGGTACATGTTAATGGTGCAGATGGCACGCACCAAGCAGACTGCTCGCAAGTCCACCGGAGGTAGAGCTCCTAGCCGTTAGCTTGCTCCACGTACCCATCAACGTCACACGTTCCTTGGAGAGTTTGGGATGCCTACACTCTTGTGGAGAGTGCTCAGCTATGTAGGCTATCCTGATGGAATGGAACCCCGCTACTTCTGAGCGAATGAGCAATTAGGAGAAGGTCTCTTAGTTACTGTGGAGGCCGTTGTTCGTCCCCGAGGTGACGATTCTGAGTGGATAGGCTGGTGTTATGAGTCAACTGGCAGGACTGCTGAAGAAGCAGCTGGCAGGGCAGCCTTTGGGATCTTGAGGAATATCATGGATCGTTTTCCTCAGGAGCTGGTAGCCGCTTTGGTTGGAGTCTTTCCGAGGGGTAATCCCTCCACTGACTCATGGCAGCAGGCAAGAGGAAGATCTTTAGAGATTGGTGCAGCAGAAGGGCAGAACAGTGATAACCCTGCCATGAGCGCCATGTTTGCAATGATGAGAGTGTTAGATGGAGTTGAAGGTAGCCTCAGACGTGTGTCTGGTGCTCTTGGTCATGCCCGTGAGGACCGACGTCAGCTTCAGAGGGAACATGACGCCGAGATTGAGAGGCTTACTGAAGAGATGACTCGATTAACTCACCAGCGAAATGCAGCCTGGACCAGGGAAGATGTCCTGAGAGCTCGATAGTTTGAGCTGGGACAGCAGCTGGCCAATGCGGAAGAATACAACGATAATCTACATGAAGAGGTTCATCTACTGAACAATCAGCTCCACCCTTATGTCCCACCTGGAGCCGCAGAAATGGATCTAGAAGGGTACGAGGAAGGAGAAGAAGAAGTGGAGCCTGAAGAAGAAGTAGAACCTGAGGAAGGAGATGATTCTGCGTCTGACCTTGATAGTGATCATGATGAGGATTAGATCGCTTAGCACTTAGTGGAAGGACTAATGTATCACTTTTATTCATGTAATGGACCTGTAGTTTGAATTTGGCATTAGTAACCAGGCTATCATGTAATGTTGATTAAGCGCACGTTTGGTTGAACATCAATGTTATTCTAGTCCTTTGTTGGTGCTCACGATTTAAATTTGCATGCGTTATGAGCGCGATAAGTGGTCAAATTGGGGATGTCATGTTGCGAGAATGAATTATTATGCCTCTATTTTTATTGTGATTTTGAGAATTTTCTCCAGTAATTTTAGTTTGGCATGAGTACCTAATTCATCTGCAATCTCTTGACATCCACCAATAATCGCTTGTTGTTGCAACTTCGCAGATGACGCGCACCCGTACAGGAGCTAGTAGCAGCCAGGATGGCAACCGTGATGACTTGCCACCCCCACCGCCGCCGTCTGCTCAGGAATTCTTTACCCAGTTCCTGGGGAGCTAGAGGACAATGGAAGAAGCTTTGCGCCTTATCGCGCAAAACACTGCTCGTGGCCACCCACATCAACCAGGGGTAGAGCCAAATCAACACAGTATATTCAAGGAGTTTCTGGACACGAAGCCTCCGATCTTCAAGGTGGCTAAGGAACCACTGCAGGCCGATGAATGGCTGAATATCATCGAGCAGAAATTCCGTCTGTTGAGGGTGACAGAGCATCTGAAAGCAGAGTATGCTTCTCATCAATTGCAAGGACCAGCAGGGATCTGGTGGACACACTTCCTATCGTCTCTGCCTGCTAATGCGCGAGTGACCTAGGAACAGTTCAAGCTGGCTTTTAGGGGACACCATATTCCCCCGGGCCTGATGCGCATGAAAGCGGCCGAATTTATGAGGCTCACTCAGGGAACAAAGTCACTCACAGAATATATGCACGCATTCAACAACTTGTCAAGATATGCTCCTAGTTTCATGGATACCGAGGAGAAAAAGATAGAGAGTTTCAAGCGAGGTTTGGGTACCAAACTGATGAAGACTATGGCAAATTCTCGATGTGCCACGTACAATGAGTTTATTAGTGATGCCTTGACCCAAGAAAACCACAACAACATGCATGCAGTTGCTAAAGGTCGCAAGAGGGCATATGAGGCCGGTGCATCTGGATCTTTCCAGTCAAAAGCGCCTATCATAGCTAGGCCACAATTCCGTCCACATGCACCCAAGTTTAGGCCTCCACCACCAAAAGCTCAGAATAACAGGCCACAGAAACCATTCCGTAAGGCGTTCACTATTGCCTTACCAAAAGGAAATGGCAATCAGGACAGACAGAGCGAGTGAACCAAATCCTAGAAGATTTACTTAGAGCTTGTGTTATATCTTCAAAGGGTTCATGGGAGAAATGGTTACGTTTAGCCAAATTCTCCTATAACAACAGTTATCAAGCGAGTATCAAAATGGCTCCATTTGAAGCCTTGTATGGCAGAAAGTGCAGAACTCCCTTGAATTGGATTGAGCCCGGTGAAAGGAGATACTTTGGTATTGATTTTGTCAATGAAGCCGAAGAGCAAGTACGTATCATCCAACAACACATGAAGGCAGCTCAATCCAGACAGAAGAGTTATGCCGACAGAAGAAGAAGACCACTAACTTTCGCAGTGGGTGACTATGTATACTTGAGAGTATCACCCATGAAAGGTGTGAAAAGATTTGGGATGAAAAAGAAACTTTCACCAAGATATGTAGGGCCATACAAAATTTTGGAACGAAAAGAAAATGTTGCGTATAAATTACAACTTCCACCAGAGATGAGTGCAATCTTAGATGTGTTCCATGTTTCTCAGTTAAAGAAATGTCTTCGAGTACCGGAAGAAGCTATTGCACCCACCAACGTGTAGCTTCAATCGGATTTGACCTATGAAGAGAAGCCAATTCGAGTATTAAAAGAGATGGAGAGAGTCACAAGGAGTAAGATTATTAAGTTCTATAAGGTGGTGTGGAACAATCATAGTGAACAAGATGCTACGTGGGAAAGAGAAGATTATCTACGAGAAGTTTATCCCGCCTTTTTCCAAGAATGGTAGGTCTTGCAAATCTCGGGACGAGATTTTTATAAGGGGGAGGGGCTGTAACACCTCGGGTGTTAGCCTTGCATAACTTGACTTGCATAACATGAGCATGATCATCACGCATTCATAAACAAGCATTTACACTTGAAACATTGAATCGAAACATATGAAACATTGCTTGTTATCTCGTGTTTCTTGGAACATATGCATATGATCATGTGCAAAGGAATGCAAGTGGGTAATGTTAGTCACTAAAACACCTTATCTACACTTAGGTTAACAAAAGGAACCTTGTTCATGAAGGTCACCTTTCATGATCAAGCACTTAAGTAATATTACATGTGTTGACCTGGATAGCTCTATGAGTGACTACTACATGAAATGCTTAAATGACCTTGCAAATTGTTTAAACATGCTTAGAGTATCATCATGAACAACTTTGGTATTTAGGGCTAGGGCTAGTTTGGTCATTAAGCCATGCTTTGATGTGTTTCATCTTTTAAATGTGACATGTTTGACCAATTTGGAACTAGGTGTTAGAGACCTTGCATGGAGAAGTTCACTAAAGCAATGTTGTAGTGTTTGACATAAGGAACAACTTTGATTTTTAGGTCTTTGACTGATTCAGCTCCTAACATGTGTGAATTTGGATTTCAAAAATCATCAAATCACTGATTTCAGCACTTAGCAAATTTCGCTAAGTCATGAACACTGACCGACTGACAGGCTCACTTTGGGGATGATTTTTCTCAGTTTCGGTTGCGAATTAGCACGAGATGATTGAACAACATTTGTAGCTGGTACTTAGGACTACGAAAGTCATTTAGATCATTTACGAATTGGAGCCACGGTTTAGCAGTTAAATCAACGCGAAAACCCGCTGTCAGGCTGCCCCTATCGCGTCTGAACTAGCTGAATCGGCCGATCGATTCAGTCGTCGTGGCCGACCGGCGCCAGAGCGCGAACGCCGCGTGTCCGCGGCGACGGCCACGCGTCGCCAACGCCCTGACCGCGTAGGCCACGACGCGCCTGAGCGCGCCTTCTTCACGCCAGCGTCTGCCCGAGCCGTCCCGCGCCCCCAATTTGCTTCGCCTTGGCCTTTCTTCCTCGCAGCAGCAGCCGCTGAGCTTCCGTAGCTCCGCCGTTGCCATAGCCGCGCACAGCTCGCACCTAGCCACTCCAGCCCCACTGCCATAGCTCCACCACCACCCCAGCAGCGCACTGCCTCCTCCCATGCCCGCTGACAGCGCTTGGTAAGCCACCGCAACGCATGCGAGCTCGCCAGAGTTCCGCCGTGAGCCCCGTCTCCGTGGCCACGTCGCCACCGTCCATCCCAGGCCGCGTTAGGGCACTAGATAGCTCCGCCGCAGCTCAGTGATGCTCAGCGCAGCATTCGTTCGAGCCACCGTAGCCCACACCGGCGTACTACCGTGGTCCAGCCCCGCCGTTCCGCCATGGTCGCCGCCGTCAGCTCTAGAGTCGACGATAAGGCCGGCCAAGTGGCTCAATAGCTTCGCTAGGTCACGTAGATCACGTAGCATAGATGTCATCGCCGGCGAAGCTCGCCGTCGACGAGCCGCAGCCGCGCAGTGCGAAGCAGCGCCGCTGCTCTGTTTCGTTCCAATGACATGTGGGTCCAACTGACGCGTGGGTCCCTGCTGTCAGCGACTCTAGGTTTTAGGGATAGTTCAAAAATTCCAGATTCAAGTGTGTTTTGTTATTTTTGTATCTTCAGTTCGATAGCTCCTAAAATTGTGAAATAAATTTGTGAGTGCTACTTAGGAAATGTAGTATTTAGGAAAAATATGTTCTTGACTTGTACAGTAGAAATTTTTGGAGATTTAAATAGGGATTTCAATTGTGCTTTTGAATGCATTCAAATTTGTTTATTTTATATCTAGAGTTCCTGTGCTCCAAAAATTATGAGATTTTTGTGGTAAGTTAGTCTTATCATATATGAGCTCTGGTATAAATTTGAGGACCAGTGCATGTGTAGATTTGTAGTTATAGATTTTTCTTTTATGACTAGTTAATCCTTGCATGAATTTTCATAAATTAATTATGAGTCCAAAATTCATGAAATTTGTTGGAGGTAATCCTAGTACCATATGGATGTTAAGAAAAATAGGAAATCTATTGCTTGACACTTTTCAATAGGATTTTCCATTTATGCTATTTCAAGCCTTGTTGCCTTATCATTTTTATATAGAATGTTCTACTTATTAAAATGACATGAAATTTTTATAGTAGTTCTTTGATAGCATTAGTAAGGCACTATAAATTTTTGAGAATTTATTAAGTATATCTGATATATGTTTATTATTTAACCTAGATATCTAAATAAAATAATAAAGGCAATTAAATAAATAGTTTGGGCTTCACCATTATATTACATTAAATGTAATTAGTATGCTTAAATTGTTGGTAGATTTTATGTTGTCAAATTTTGAATGATTACATGAAGTAGCAGTATTATTACTTTATATTGCATATTAAATAGTTTCCGGGCTGATTCTAGAGTTTGATGAGTTGCATGTTAAAACTGATGTGACTGTAAAAATGGTTAATAACAAAGTTGTAGAGAATTTGATAAGCTTTCCAGAAAGTCCAAGATCACTGGATTTGGATTTGTAGAACTCCAGTTATGAGTGAAACAAGTAGCTGCTATTTTATGGTATAATCGATGCATTATGGAAATAGATAATTAAATAACTGAGAAGAGATATGCACCTACTCAATGAACATGATGCACTTGTTAACATATATGCATTCATAATACTTATGCCATACTCATGCATCTAGGATCGGAGGAAGAGATCACGTTGCTGGAATTCGAAGAAGCAGAGGAAGGGAATCAGCAGAAGGATCCGCAAGCCGCAGCTCCCGAAGGCGTGGAGCAGAACCCTGAAGAGCTTCCGGAGTGTCCTGACCACCGCCCTACTTCCTTTCTGCGAGGCAAGCCCCGGAGCATTATAAGTCTCCCACTAATTTACAAATGTTTACTTACGTATTTATGATTGATGCATTAGGTTATAAGAGTTGAATGAAACCACTTGATGCATGTACATTCCTTGTCCAAATATTACACCTTTAACCGGTATAGGTCCAGGATCGAATATATATGCTTAGCCATGCTTAGACCGGTAGAAGTCGGGTGATGTCCTGTCACCTGCGAGATATAGGTGGATACCGGAGCACGGTTGGCTATATTTGCTATCGTGGAACAAGAACCATGGGGTAAAAGTAAATCGAGACCGGACGGGAAGTCGATAGAGAAGCGACAAGACATGGAGGTCTTGGGTGTGGATTTATCCCCGTCTGTGTCGATTAAGGACCGTACCGTTGTTGGTGCTTCTGACAAGATTGAACGCATGCCTCTCACTTAGCTGGCCGGATAACTCGTTCCGACCGCGAAGCCGAGTAATTCAACCCAGGCCGGGAATCGTTCCGTTGTGCGCTCCTTCCGGGGAACGATTAGACTGAGCCCAAGGGCAGGCTTGGCCTGAGCATCCTGGCATCTGGTGTTCCAGATTGTGTGGCACGGTACGGACCCGCGAAATGTGTACCTGAGTTGTACCAAAGGTGACCTAAGACTATCGTGGCTGGTAGATCTGGGTTTGTGTTAGGAATAAAATTCCCAGCTGGTTGAAATCGATTCGAATCGCCGTCTCTCCCGGATAGTGAGAAACTTGGCTAGTCCCAACATCGTAGCAACTGTGTTATGAAACATGATGGTTCGGATAAAATGGGAATTACAATACCTGCTATGGTTACTATTGTATGCTTCTAAATGATATACCACATGTTTGGCACAGGATAGTTGCTAACCTAGAAATGAATAGTTATAATTAACTTGGTAAAGAATTGGTAACTGTACCATGATTTAAGTGCTTTTACGCAAAAATGTTGTCAAGTTACGTCCACGTATACAGCCATGCATAATCCTTGGAGTCATTTTATTTCTGGTTCATGACGGGTAAGTCTAGCTGAGTACCTTCTCGTACTTAGGGTTTATTTTCCCATTGTTGCAGATGGCACTGTGTATCATGGTTATTACAAGAGTTGCTTCTATCCCGCTGTGGATGAGGAGTAAGCCTTGGGCAGGCTTCTTTATTAATTCCTATCCTTGCTTTTGTGGACCGTGATCTTACTTGGCGCTGTATCAAACTATGTTGGAAATTTTATCTTCGAACTTATTTGCTTCCGCTTTATTTATCAAACTTGGTTTGTAATAACTTTTATTCGTACTCTGATGATGAAAAGTATCTGTGAACTTTATGTAATTTGTGGCATGTATGTTGAATCCTGTACGATCTTGGTTGTTGTAAATCGTTTATCGAGACCCGTCGTGGTACTCGACGGACTACCGGGTTTATATGGGTTCAAATATGACCGTGTGACCGCTTGCGGATTGCCATTATACTTGTATTCTTATAAATTGGTCGGTTCTGCGACAGCAAGCTCCAGAACTACAAACCCTAACCCTAAACTTGCCGAAGTTAGGAAAGAATAGCACATAGCATTCTTAGATTGGGCAAGAAAATACCGGTGAAAGAAGGCCTTAAATCATTTGAGTGATGTTTAGTTTTATTAAAAAAAGTACTAACATTTATGTATCATTGCATATTGCGTTGATTATAAAATATATTTTCATATTAAACTAATCAAAGACATAACTGTTGATTTTTTCCTATAAATTTGACTTGTCTAAAAACTAGAATTATATTCTTTTTAGTACGGAGGGAGCAACAAAATTCGAGAAAAAAGAGTTGACAGTCTCGCGGAGAAGGGTTGTCGCCAGCCGTCAGTGGCACCGTCCATGTAGACAGAGAGGCGCTGACAACTAAGGTAGTGTTTGGTTCTAGGGATGAAATGGTCCCAGGTGAGATATCCCACCTTGGCTTGGTGTTTGATTCAGAGTCAACCAGAGACAGAATCATCCCACTAATAAG
This sequence comes from Miscanthus floridulus, assembly GCF_019320115.1. Taxonomy (NCBI): domain Eukaryota; kingdom Viridiplantae; phylum Streptophyta; class Magnoliopsida; order Poales; family Poaceae; genus Miscanthus; species Miscanthus floridulus. Next base: position 30,949,458 of record NC_089582.1, on the reverse strand, counting down.
AGATATATATACTCCTTAGATCCGGGCTCACCTCGGCCCCAGAAAGCTCACGGATGGGGTTATCTCAGGTGGGACGAGCATGGGCGCACGCGATTGTGCCCGTTACTGTTGGCAGATGGCGGCGGCGCAAGGGGCTACGGGCGGGCGGGGTCGCAAGCGCGAGGGGCTCCGTCCCAGCCCCGCAGCGTGGGAAATGAGATGCGGACGAGACGACGGAAGAAAGGAGGAAGAAAAAAATAAAAAAAATTATGACATGTGGGTCCCATATGTCATAGTCAAATCCCACTTTCATATGTCCCCAAACCAAACGTATGATCCCAGTCCCCTCAACCAAACACAAGATGAAGTCATCCTGTCCCTCAAAACTAGGTCAGAACTATCTCGTCCCACCGTGTCTCCTAACCAAATGCTACCTAAGATTTACAGGCGGGTCTTACTAGAAAAAGCCCAGATCATAGTAAGGGTTCAGTACCATTTCAATCAAACGGACTCGTCTATAACCACAGCAAGATCAGGCATTATCACTTCAATGGGCTAAAACTCTTTTTGACCTCAGCAAACACATGTTGCTACTTGGTACCTTCTACTTCAGCAAGCGTAAAAGATTTCTTACATTTTGTTCACTATTGCGCTGTAGAAATTTGAAATGGACTTATTCTTCTGTGCTGTTGAGACCTATTTTCATGCTGACAATCTCGTACAAGGTTCAAAACACAAAAGTTGCCTAAAGCAAATTCATGCTGCCAACGGAATTTCACCAGTACGATTTCGCTAACTAGGCATAATGAATCAGCCTATACTAGCGCAGGCAAAATGCTTGTCATATATAGGGATAGGCAAGCTATGGTCAGTCTGCACTCCGCAAGGAGAAGAAAGCAGTAGCATTTGGAGATCCGCGAGCTGGGGATCGCCTGTTCTCCTCACAAGGGTCAGCCGTGTTGTTGTAGGCCCAAATTCTCCTCACAAAGGGCAAAGGGGTGAACGGAACCGGGGATGGGCTTATGGCCTCGACGAGGGCATTCCCGGTGGGTCGGGGAAAAGGCCGTTGGTTCATCTCCAGCGTTCCTCACCCAGTAAGGGTAGCCCATGAGAACCTTATAGACCTGGGCCATGGTGCCCACTGCCGAATGCACTACACGGGTAGCACGGCCTGCTTTCTGAACACGCCTAATGACAGGAAGGAAACGCGGGCGGCAGCGATTAGAATTCTGGTCAGCTATACGGCTACTGGGCCTTTTTACCATCCAATCCTCCTTTCACATTTTAGGTCCAGTTTAGTTTGCAAAAAATTTTGCAAAATTTTTCACATTCCCCGTCACATCGAATCTTTAGACGCATGCATGAAGCATTAAATATAAATAAAAAATAAAATTAATTACACAGTTTAGACGAAATCCACGAGACGAATCTTTTAAGCCTAATTAGACTATGATTGAACACTATTTGTCAAATAACAACGAAAATGCTACAGTACCCATTTTGCCAAAAATTTTGGAACTAAACTGGGCCTTACCTAGACCCCAACTATTAAGATAGGCTCTCACGAAAGGACAAAGGCTCTGTTCGTTTGAGAGCTAGAATCAGCCAGCCAAAAAATAATATTTTTCTCTCACAAGAAATCAGCCATACAAATCAGCAAGAACCAAAATAAGTCCTGCCGAACAGAGCCCAAGTGTGACTTTTCAAGCATTAATTAAATTATTATAAGCCTCTTAGAAGATAATCACTTATACTTTAGAAAATCTTCATACTAGCGGTCTTCAGCACATGACATGTCCACTTTAAATTGGACTTGTTACTCTCCTTTTAAATGACACTTTAGAAATGTGTGGCCATGAAAATAACATGTAAGGAGTGCATTTTTTGGTCAAAGATATCATTATTTCTACAAAACCAAATAATAAATAAATCAAAGGACATAACTTACTACCACACAAATTTGAAAATGCATTACTTAAAAAAAGGTGGCTTCTTGCCGTCCCATTTGCTAGACTAATGTCTACTCCTCGTAGTCCCATTTGCTAGATTAATAATAACCACACGTATTACACTACACATAGGCTCCGTTCGCTTATCTTATAATCCATCTTTTTTAGCTTTTTTTTTCAGCCGAAACAGTATTTTTCTCTTACAATAAATCAGCTGGAACAGTGTTTCGCCTTGTTTTTTTCAGCGAAGCGAACGGGGCATACTAGCGTGGATAAGAATATATGACCGTGCAACTTGAAACGTTGTTGAAAAGTACGTTGTATTGTCCCGGCCAGTTGCATCTGATCATATGAGTATCTATGACTAGTAACTGTACCCACACCTGGCATTTCGGTTTTCCAGAGGTAGACACTTCGACTTACAGCTCCTGTTGTTCCAAGTCAAAGCACTTGTGCCTCTCCAACCAAACATTACACTTCAAATTTTAAAGTCAAAGAAAACTAAAACGTGCATACACACCTCGCTCTCACCTGCAGCCTAATCGTAATCGATGCAATACATGCAAATTCAAATCGACACAAGACTTACTGAATTTGCAGGCAGATTCTTTCCAAGTGGCCAACCTATTTTTAGCTCCTGTACGTGGTTCATACTTTATACTGTACCTATTTAGATCTGCCCAAATTTCCATTAAATAATACTAGTCCATTAACCCATTCTCCTCCACAGACTAAAATCTTAGGACATACACCCTTTTGTGTCAAAACATAAGGGCACGATTTTGATTTGGTCTTCAACAACATACTTTGACCTGATTTATAGCAACAAAAGTTTGATCATTAGAAAATATTTTTAAATATAAATCCAACACGTAACCACTTCAATAGTACAAACTTATCCCTTCGTTTTATGTTTCTATTTATAGAAAACCCCCTATATTTATTTTTCTTTCACAAGCTTACCCTGACCGCTGCTAATTGCCGTCCGCACGCACGCGTCGCGCTCGCTGCCGCTCGGGCTCGGTGGCGCTCGCCACGGCTGGCCCATGCCGCCGCACTCGCCCCGCCGCTCGACTGTGCTCCACCCAGTGCCACAGGCATCACGCGTCGCTCGCCGCGCTCACCACCCACCCGCACGCGTCCCACACTGCGTCGCAAGGATGGCCAGGACGCTCGCCGGCAACGACTGCTTGGATATCTGCCTCGACATCTACGTCACGGTGATTCATTTTCCTAACCTCTACAGCCTAGCACTTTCTTGCTGTGACAGTTGCGATGTGAGTAACTGAAATAACTGTGGGTGACGTTAGTCAGACGAGGTACAGGAGAGCGGCCAAGGCGATGATGCGGCTCAACCCGGTGTACCTCAAGTCGTACACGCCGGAGGAGATCGACGCCATGGAGTGGGAGTCGCTGGAGTCGACCATGGCGCTATGGCGCCGGCATTTCCACGTGGCTATTGCCTACGTGCTCGTCGCGGAGCGCCGGCTCTGCGCGAGCGTGCTCGAGCCCCTGCCGCCGGCAGTCTGGCCCGAGTGCTTCGCCAAGATCAGCGCCCGCATCGTCGCAGCGTTCTTCCGCTTCGAGGACGGCGTGGCCCCCGCGGTGCGCGAGCCGCAGAGGCTGTTCAAGCTGCTGGACATGCTCGACGCGGTGGTCCGGGAGCGGGAGCGCCTGGACGAGCTCTTCTCCAGTGAGTCGGCCACGCTGGTCGCCATCCGCGAGCATACGCGTGAAGTGGAGCGCGCGCTGGCGCGCGCCGCGGCCGGCGTGTTCTTCGAGTTCGGTCTCCGCATCGAGACGCTCTACGTCACCGGCGCCGGCGCCGGCGCCGGGCACGTGCCCAAGATCGTGCGGTACGCCGTGAACTACCTCAAGTGCCTTGCGTCCGACGACTACAGCGCGCTCATGGACACCGAGCTGCGCGCGGATTTGGAGCGCGGTGACGAGGATGACGACATGGGCGAGGGCGGCGACCGCACCCGGCGAGCGAGCGTGCTGGAGGCGCTGCACCGGCACGTCGAGGCAGCACGCCGGGTGTGCTGGACACGGTGGCATCGCACGTCATGGCCATGAACGCGTACTGGTACATCTACATGCGTGCCCGGGGCTCGGAGCTAGCGAAGCTGGTGTGCGTGGCGTGGACACCATGTGGCGCCGGTACAAGGCGGTGGCCGAGGAGGCGGCGTGGGAGCTCTAGGACGCGGTGTGGACCCCACTGGTCTGGCTCGTCAGCGACAGTAGCTCCGGGGCGCCCAAGATCTGGCCGCCGGACGAAAAGGAGGCGCCACGATCCAGCCCTTTGCACGTGAGGGATAAGCTTGTGAAAGAAAAATAAATATAGAGGGTTTTCTACAAATAGAAACATAAAACGAAGGGATATGAACTCTTTATGCACCACTAACTAAGATTTTGGACCCAAAAAATACACTTTTAAACCTGATGAACCAAATCAACACACCCTCACAAGTAACGGACTATCCATGCATTTTATTCACAATTTTTCTATATCTCATGCACACTCTATAGAGCCATTCTCGTCTCTTATTTTTGGCTAGCGAAAAATTCAGAATAGAAAATGGCTATATTTGGATATTCATTTAGATAAGTTGTTGGAGCGTAGTTTTTCACTAAAGTCTCTATTTCTATCATTTAGGAACGATATAGAGAGAATCTTGGAGTTTGGATGTTAATGTTTTAAAAAAACGGTAGTGAAAGTCGTACCATAGGGGATGGCCATTTCTCAAGATGTTGAACTATATGTGTAGTAGCGATTTTTTAATAAAAAGTAGAGTGCTTACGGTTATATAAATATTAATATGTCATAACTTTTCATCTACAATGTATATTATCTATGAAAACAATTTATATAATTTATTGTCATGTATATTGCCCCAACCTTCTCCCAAGCAGAGCCATAACCTCTACAATGATGTTCCTATCTTTCATGAAAGAAAATTTGTTATTGATATATACGTTTTTCAGCAGTGGAGCCAACCTATTAACACCATATAGCAATCAGCTTACATACGAACAATTTTTAATAGACATATGGGTATTATTATTATTTTTTCCAAAAGCGGCAAGAGAATTGCCGGCTTAAAATAAATGTTTTAGAAGGTAGAGAGAAAGCAACAGCACAGAAACATACATATGGGTACAAATTGTTGTAATCTAGAAACACCAGGTCAAGGAGAGTAATATTCCCAAAACATGGTGGAGCCTTGTTCCAACTTGCTGACGCAGACGCACTCGTGACTTTTACACAGAACTACACACAGTGGTGACATCTCCAAATGCAACCTCTATAAACTTGCTCCAATGTAGCAGGTTGTACGTAGGAAGGGGGACACATCATATAGTTTGTTCTGGTGCTCATCACCATGAAGCTCGACTTCGCCGTGCGCCGGCGCGAGCCGGAGCTCGTCGGCCCGGCGAGGCAGACTCCACGCTAGACCAAGCGCCTGTCCGACATTGAGGACCAGGTGGGGCTGCGCTGGCATGTGCCGTTCGTCCTCTTCTACCGCGGCCGTGGCGATGCGGCCGGCAACGACGACCCGGCGGCCCTGGTCCGCCGCGCGCTCGGCGAGGCGCTGGTGCCGTACTTCCCGCTCGCCGGGAGGCTGAGGGAGGTGGAGGGGAGGAAGCTGGTCGTCGACTGCACCGGCGAGGGCGTGGTGTTCGTGGAGGCGGACGCCGACGTGCGGCTGGCGGAGCTCGAGGCGGCCGGGCTGAGGCCGCCGTTCCCCTGCATGGATCAGCTCCTGTTCGACGTCGAAGGCTCCGGCGGCGTTCTCAACAGCCCCTTGCTGCTCATCCAGGTATAGAACACACAGTCCTACGTGGCGAACGATTGTAAATGCATGCATGTCATTGTAATGATGTATGTTGTGTACGTATCCCTAGGTGACCCGGTTGCGATGCGGCGGCTTCGTCTTCGCGCTCCGACTAAACCACACCATGTGCGACGCCGCGGGCATCGTGCAGTTCATGCGCGCCGTCGGCGAGCTCGCCCGCGGCCTCCCGGAACCAACCGTCGCGCCCGTGTGGTCCCGCGAGATCCTGGACGCCCGCAGCCCACCAAGGCCATCGTTCCCTCACCACGAGTACGACCCGGTGCCGCCGCCGCCGCCGTCGTGTCCACCACCGGGCGACGACATGGTCATGCGGACCTTCACGTTCGGCCCGGACCACGTCGCCGCGATCAAGAAGGCCTCTCAGCGTAGCGGGGCGGCAGCAAGGCCACGACCTTCGAGGCTCTCGCGGCGTTCATCTGGCGTGTCCGCACGGTTGCGCTGGAGATCCCCGCGGCCGAGGACGCCCGCCTGGTGATCGCTGCCAGCGTCAGGGGCGTGCGCGACCTGGGCCTGCCCCCGGGCTACTATGGGAACGCGTGCGTGTACCCGGCGGCGGTAGCCACCGCGGGGGCGCTGCGGGGCGACGGCGGCGGCACCCTGGGCGACGCGGTGGAGCTGGTGCGGGAGGCCAAGAGGTCGGCGGTGAGCGCTGAGTACGTGCGGTCCACGGCCGACCTGATGGCGCTGCGCGAGCGGCCGTCCCTGGCCACGGGCAACATGCTCATCGTGTCCGATAACCGGCACGCTGGGTTCCGCCACGTGGACTTTGGGTGGGGCGAGCCCGTGTACGGCGGCCCCGCGGGCGCGCTGTTCGTGTTGAGCTTCATCGTCGCCGTCACGAACGGCGACGGTGAGGACGCCATCGCCGTGCCGTCCGCTGGACCGTTTCGCGTCCGAGGTGAAGATGCTGTGTTGAAGAGTTGCAGTGCCGGCGTTGTTTCGATGTGTTTGTTTGGACATTGGACTGTCTGCCGTAAGCCTGTACTGCTGTGCCGCTCTACCTCTACATTCGGTGCTGCCGAGCTGCCTAGCGCCAATAAATTAAATTTGTACGTACTATAAAAGAAAATCAAGCGTTCATGCATCGTTGTACGTACTATACTACTGCCTTCAGCTTTATCATAAATTTGTATTTTTTTTCCTCTTCTTTTCCTTTAAGACTTTTGCTATTTATCTGTTAACAGATTTTTATACTAAAATTATCATATTTCTATACGTTTGATTATGCTTTAGGATTTGTGCTACAATTGTTTACTGGGTTGTATTTATATAAAAAAATATGACATATTTGACCATATAAAATCTAACAGTGGTGGAAGCAGCGACATTGGTTAAGGGGGACCGGACAATATGATGAATATATACATAATTGAATTCTCAACAACTTTTTAATGTTATTTTACATGTGTAGTTAGTATTCATAGCAAAAAAAAAATCATAATATTGTGATAACAAATTGATGAATTGAGGCTTCAAGTTATATAAATAGGAAAATTTTTAAGGATATTATAATTTTTTTCTACAGTGTTAGGGGGGGGGCACGGCCCCTACTGCCCCCCCTAGTTCTGCCACTGCCTGTCAACAGATAACAAAACACGTACTCCCTTCCTTTAGCAGGTAGTTGAAATATATGCTAGGCACAGTAAGAGCTTGATTTGTTTGAGGTCTATTTCCTTCCCCAGCAATTTTTTCCGTGACAGAGCAAACCATCAGGGAAAGTACCTAAAACCGTCAGGAAAGTTTTTCCTGACGGTTACCGTCAGGGATACCTGACAGGAAACAAACGTCATGGAGAGTACACTTTCCCTGACGGAAAACCGTCAGAGAACATTCCCTGACAGTTACAGCCGTCAGGAGAGAGTTTCCGTTTTTCCTCTCGTCAGGAAAAGTATTTCCGTGTCGGTTACAGTCCCGTCAGGGAAGGGTCGAACTTTCCTTGTCAGCTAAATATCCGTCAGGGAAGATTCAGACTTTCCCTGTCGGTTATTGTCCGTCAGGAAAAAGGTTCGTGCTTCCTGCCAGTAAACCACATTTTTTATATCGATAAGCTCATTGAACTTCACAGCCGATCTTTTTGACATAAGCTCAATGATGAACCATTCAACCATAAGAAGACGATAAGCGTTACTATATTCAAATGTCTCAATACATATATCATCATCACTAAAAATTCATACATGAAACTGCCAACCTAAGTCATACATGGAACTGCAAGTCAGCGGAGAACCCAAGTTGCTAGATAAGTCATACAACTCTCAGGATGAAGTTACTACCTCCCAAAGTCATAAATCAGAGGCAACATGAGCTATTGCTTCCTAATAGTCTACATTCTAGATGGCAGTAGCTAGATAATATTTATAATAGTCTTTGCTGCAGCACAACCAAGACAGCCACGAGAAAGGATCAAAGGTTGCTACCAAAATACTTTTGCTCCACAGCACACACGCTGATCAAACATGCTGGTTGCAGCCCAAATGCATATTACCATGAACAAATATGCTGGCTCCATGAAATACTTCCAACCATCACTAGTCAATGCCATCACAATTGTGGTCCAGATTTGCTGAAACACGAAGATCCATCTCCAGTTGCCATCTACATCAAAAAAAAAATGATCTGAATAATTTACATTTGGCACATGAACCATGAAAGATAGAAACAAGAGTTATATTCATGTTTGGTGCGTATATAGTAAATCAATACTTGTAGGAACATAAAAAACTCAGAATGGTCTAGTTGTTGGATGGTAGCCGTATCACCAGTGATGTAACAATTATTGTGATTCACAAGGGCTAGTTAATTCTGGTGGTATGCCTATTTGAACCATTTGACAAATGAGCCGCAAGCAAAGTACCAATATGATTCATACATATTTTGGGCATAAGGCTGCAACCAGATAATTGACCAAAGTAGAATTGTACCTCAAGTACAGCCTGCTAAAAACAAGTGAGGTCTGGAAGGAGATGGCAGCAGCACCTGGACAAATTTGAGATCGATGATTGGAACTCAAGCAACAGAAGTAAAATCAACACTTCCCCTTTCCCACCTGTACAAGTAACACAATCGGCTTCAGATAGTCAGATTAAAACTGCCATGTTTCATGCAGCATTAGAATATAAGTTGATATTTAATTTTGTCCCAAAACAAATTTAAGACCACCATATGCCATACACTACTTGAACTCAGGAAGCAAAAATTAGGTTATGCACTTACAATTTAAGAATTTTTTATCCCGGTTACTAATATATGTACACGAAGCTTTCACCTCTTTTGTTATTCAATCATAAAGCTATAAAGTTAACAGCAACACCTAGCACTATCAATGTAATCAGAGAAAAATAAGAAACGATCTGCTCAACCTAGATAAGCATGGAGAACAGTTAGATCCCACATTATGAGGAAAACAGTATCTTATCTTTCTCTAAATGGTACCGACCAAAATGCTGGAAGGGTGTGACCACAGACACAGGATAAATGCTCAATTTAGTGTTCTATAGTATTCCTTGATATAAGAAAACAGCCAATGTTATGATTTAATAGCAGTCGAAAGATGGTAGGCAGATGAAGATTAATAATCTGAAAACATATATTTTATTTTACAAGAAGCATCATTGTGTCATGTGCGCACTGATGATTCCAGTGTAGTATTAAACAGCAAAAAATACTGAATACATGGATTATTTAAATGCTTGCTGGTACTTGATGCATTCATTTGCATTGTTGTACAACTCAGGTTTTTTTTTTGACACAGAATGAGTTATGCTTGCTAGTACTTGATGGATTTTCCACTAAACCAAATGTTAAATAATTGACCCTTTTAACTGGAAAAATGAATCTGTGCATCAAATCAAAAAAAATGAAGAGAAATTCAATTGGAAGTATGGGGAACGAATCTGTGCATCAAATTGAAAAAAAATGAACGAGTAATGGAAGTAGAAGTACCTCTCACGAAGGGCAGGTGGCCCTAATCTGAGATTGGGCAGGGATGGCCCCCAAAGCCTGATGCGGAGGACGGAGTGCACCTGTCCACTAAACCTGATTAGTGATTTGATTGAAGAGAGAAGGGATCAGAGTACTTGGGGAAGAACAGATGGGGTCATGGGGGAAGGGCGCAAGAGGAGCAGAGAGACACAGAGGAGCACCATCTCCGCAACGCTGCCATCAGCGCGAAGCAGCCGCAACTTCTCACTGACGTTTGCTAGGCCACCACCACGCCCTCCACTTCCGCGGGGTGCTCCTCTCCTTGCGTGCTCGCAGGTCGCCGCCGGCTCGCGCCACAACTACTCACAAGCGGATCTGGATCTCGTGCGTGAGGCGAGGGAAAAGAAGAGAAAGGAGTCCGGGAGGAGGGGGATTATGGGGGGTGCGGTGAGGAGGAGAGAGCCCACGGAAGGCGGCCGGGGACCGGTGGTGAGGAGGGGAAAGCTGCGGGGGGCGGCCGGGGAGCAGCGATTGGCGAGGAGGAAGATCGGGAAGGAATGGATCTGGTTTTTTTTTGTTTTTTATTATTAGCCCTTTTTTTGAATTTTTTTCACAAATATGTCCCTGAAGGTATGATTTTAAAATTTTCACCCTTAGCTCGGCGTCATAGTTGCTGGTACCGAGCTTACGCTGCTCGGCATCATCGTTGCTGGCGCCGAGCTCTCGGCCACGTTGGCGCCATCGACGCTGACATGGCAGCTAGCTCGGCGCCGTGGATCTTAACGCCGAGCTTGGCGCCGTGGATCGACGCCAACAATCCTGGCGCCAAACCCTCTCTTACGTATGGGCCCGATGTTTCTTTCTCTCTTTCTCTCTCTTTCTCTCTACCGAGCCGTCACCGTCGCCGCACCGTCCCCGCCTAGGCGCCCGCGCACCCCTGCCGCCTCGCCCCGCGCTCGCTCCCACGCGCCCGCGCCACCCCGACCGCTCCCACGCTGCCCCGGCCGCGCCCGCGCTCGTGCCCTTGGTGGCTGTCACCGCCCGCGCCAGCCATCCTCCGACGATGAAGACACGACATACGACCAATCTACTCGTGCAGGAAGGCAGGTGGAGGCAGGACCAATCTTGGACAGGGTGGTAAGTCAATTGTCTTATTTTTCTACATTAAGTTGTATACCAATACATTATGCGTTAGAGTTATCTATTTTAGTTAGTACCACCTGAAGGGGACCGTGACGCCTAAAAGGGAGGGTAAATTAGGCAACTTAAAATTCTAACTATCAACTATGGCCTCTTTTTCTAACCCTAGCAAAACCTATGTAATAGATAAACTATCTAAATGTGTAACTACGGTTTTGCTAGTGTATTGCTATCTCTACCACAAAAGAAGTAATACAATCAATATAAATGCGGAAGCTAAAGAGTAAGGTAGAGATATGCAAACTCTCATCGACGACTCTAGTATTTTTTTCGAGGTATCGAGAAGCACGCAAGCTTCCCCTAGTCCTCGTTGGAGCCCCTCACAAGGAATCCTTCATAAGGGCCAAGCTCCCGGTCGGGTAACTCCGTGGATAGCCTCGGGCCTTCCCCACACGCAAGTGGGTGTTCGACGTGCCTTCCGGCAAGCCTCTCCCGGATGCTCCCCGTCGTCTTCACTATCAAGCTTCCAGCCGAAACGCCACGGGCCTTATTCCCTCTGGTACATGGTAGCGGCCACACCACAAACGTGGTTGGTGTGATCTCGCAAGACTACAAGCCCCTCTGATGTACAACAATGGTGCGCACAAGCACCGAGTGGTAAGAGGTATGCAAACCTCACTAAACACTAGGCCTAAACCTAGAGCAAACGCATAAGCGGTGGTCTAATCAACCTAAGCACTTTGCAAAAGCACCTACGCTAATCACCTAATGAATCACTAAGCAATATGCAAGTGAAGATCACTAAAATGGTGTATTAATACCCTAAATATGTTTTCTCAGCTCCACACACTTCAAATGGCCGGTTGGGGGTCTATTTATAAGCCGCACTGAGAAAAGTAGCCGTTGGGGACAAAATTCCGCTTTTCTGCTACTGACCGGACGCTGATCATGTCCTAACCGGACGCGTCCGATCGTCTCGACCGTTAGAGCCGCGATCAACTGAGCGGACGCTGCCAGCGTTCGGTCGCAATTTCGCCGCTCTGGAACCTTTCTGTACTCGATCGAACACTGCAATCCTGCATCTGGTCGATTTTGCTTTTCAGTGTCCGATCGCTGCTGCTGCTGAGCCTCTTGATCGGAGCGTCCAGTCACTGTGCTACCAGCGTCCGGTCACCTCTGTGAGCTCGGTTGTTTGTGATCTTGCTTCCGGTTTGATTTCTATCTTTGTGCTCAGACTTTGCCTGATATCTTGAATCTTGTCTTATGCTTCTAAGGTCTTGCTTATGGTGTTGATCATCGGATCATCATGTCGCCTTCGTCCAAGTCACGTCTTGTATCCTATTGAACTACAAAACAATCACTTGCAAATTCATTAGTCCAACTTGGTTGTATTGGTCATCAAACACCAAAATCTAAAGTAAATGAGCCTTTGGTTCATTTTACTTACACCACCTTCGAGCCGTAGCTCCTTATAATACATTAGATTCTTATACAAAAGAAAACAAAACTTGTTGCTATATATTTAGAAGTATTATTATTGAGAACTTTGTTGCAGGGCAATACCCTCAAATGCTCCGTTGAAGACATTGAGCGCTTTCATCCGAGAGTCAGGGACGACGACACGCGTAGCTTCCTAGACGTAAGATTCAAAATATTCTTTCAAACATATTATTTATACGTTAGATTCTTTCAGTTAACATAATTTTGTACAACAGAGGCTGTCACGTCGGCTACGTCGTTCAGCTGTTCGTTGTGTTTGCAGGATAGACACGATGCAAGACATGTACGTTCCTTTCGCAGACAGAGGAGGCTTAGGTTCCTCTAGCCAAGCACCTACAAGGGACGAGGACGAGGACGAGGACGACGACGACGTGGACCAGAGGCACGAGGAGCTTGGCCCCTCTTAGCTCCAGGACGCTCCCTCGATTCAGCCTACATAGCCTCCAGGCACTAGGCTACACCGTCCACCTGACCCTTACACTACAGGTACCAGCGCTCTTGGTCACAAGGGTAAGAGTAAGACTAGAAGGCATTGAGGGTTTGTGGTAGATGTTAGTATGTACTATTATGGATTTTGTAGTTACTTTTCTATAACTATTTAGGACTGTATGGACATTATGAACTATTTGGACTATGTAGGACATGTTGTGTTGATTGTGATGTTCAATGTGGTTGTATTATGCTCTTTGGAAGATTAAATGTTTGGATTATATAATAATGTCTCTGTTTATAACTGTGGATGCTCCTGAAATAAGGGAAACTCTTGCAAAATTTTTCCGTGAATCATTAATTATACTACACTGCTAAAAAGGCATAAATGTAGCACACAGATTAAATGTAAATTCATTAGAACGTGTATAGTCCAATCGTATCGTACAGACGCTTTGTAGATGAATCTAGGCTTTTCAGTAACAACGAACGAATCTAGGCTTTTCAGACAATGAAAATAGACTTTTCAGTTGCAAGGACAAGGAGTACGATGACAACAACGATTTATCACTTCACTTACATAGTACACCTATAACATCTAGGCTTTTCAGTAACAGCGAACGAATCTAGGCTTTTCAGACAATGAAAATAGACTTTTCAGTTACAAGGACGAGGAGTACGATGATAGCAGCGATATATCACTTCACTTACATAGTACACCTATAGCATTTAGGCTTTTCAGTGATTTATTATGTCAACGACGAATAGACTTTTTAGGAAACGAATCTAGGCATTTCAGTGTCCATTGAAATAGGCTCTTTAGTGAAACTAATTAGGCTTCTTGTGACTAGTTATAACACATTGAAACGACAACTAAACCTGCCTCTACCTATATATACGCAATGCTGGATGCATTGCTACTTACTTCCCAACTAGTATTTTCTTTTATTGCAGTACCAATGTCTGAAGGGTCGTCCAGAGATAGAGGAAAGGGGAAGGGAACTACCATTGTGTGGGAGGATTCTCTTGGTCCTGATTTCTTTGAGGAAGCTCTTTATGAGAGGTTTCCAGTTGAGAACAAAAGTGATTTCACCAAAGAGGCATCACTGAGAGGATACGATGAACAAAAAGAAGAGTGGCCAAAATGCATACATGGTGAGGACTGCCTAGTGCAGATATTCACCGAGGGAATAGATGGAGGTCGTCGTTTCTTCAAATGCCCGCGAGCATGGGTAATTGCTATTACTATTTGTTTCTTCAATATGTTCCTCTTCTATACAACTTACATGACATACTTATTGCAGTCTTCCTTGGACGAAGAAAATTGTGGGTTCACTAGGTGGGTTGATCCTCGACTTATTTATCCGTATGCGGAGTACATCTACTACTTGTAGGACCGTATCTTCGATCTAGAAAGAGAAGTTAGCAGCGGTTACAAGGACGAAGAACAGGACGACAACAATAATGGTGCTGATTCACAGGATGACTCTCCAATGATCCATATTGCACCTGTCCTAACCACAAGAACAAGGGCCTCCGCCGTCAGCCCCGCCGCCACCACCAACAACAATGGGAGGCTACTGTGGAGAAGATACAACACAATTTGCTATGTGGCCACACTACTAGGACAACCCTATCTTATTCATATGGCACATCTATGTGTTTGTTGTTTGGTTTAATTACCTAAGGCATGTTAGGTTTAGTCGAAGGAACTCTATACCCTAGTTCGGTACATGTTCTCACATGCAATTTCGTGTGTTTTGTGTGTTGAATTATATAATGCCCTACTTCGTTAGGTTATGTTTGCATCACGTGATCATATTTCACTACGTCCATAACATTATACTGAATATTATGACCACAAATAATGAAAACAACTATATAATGAAAAGTTCAATACTATGCCACATTAAACAACACAATAATACTAGAAGTACATGCCAACAGTAGACAACATTGTTTATGAACAAATCATAGAACTAGCAAGTCATGGAGACTACTGAGTGCAACGAGGCCACTTTCTCTTTCTTAGGGCATCGGGATTCTCCTCCATCACTGCTTTCGCTCGGCGTGCACGCTCAAGCTTCTTCTCCCTCTCCTCCCTGTACGCCGCAACACGCCTCCTTTCCTCCTCTTTCTTGTGCTCCTTTTTTGCAGCCTCCTCTCCGCGTCTCTTCTCCATCATCTCTTTGTCCTCTACCTCCCACCGCAATAGTTTCTGCATCCATTCCTTGTCTTCAGGCTTGATCTCAGTGTCGATCCACTGCTCAAAATCACAGAGCGGCGTAGGGGTATACAAAAAATGCAATTGTTATAAAACAAAAAAAATCTTGCAAGATGTTATATGACACAAACATCAATTTCTCACCATTTTGTTAATGCGGCGCTGACGAAGTGTAGGCTCAAACGCAAAATTGGAACATATCCAATACATCTACCTATACATGTCCTCTTCATCGGACTTGGCTACCTTGCAAGGATTGCCGTAAAAGTACATGGGCACTGGAACACCACTAGGCAGAGGCAATGGGTCGAAGGCATTTCTGGTCATCCGGACATAACTACAATTCAACCAATTTCGTTCTAAGAACCAAAATCAATTAACATTAAACCATAAACCTAGGGTTTCCCATTTGATGCACAACAATGAACCCATAACATAACAACATGCGCTGAGGTTACTTTAGTTTGCTAGCTTTTCCACGCCTTGACATCCTAGGTTGTATAATACAAATATTAAAAATTGCATGAAACCCTAAGTAATGACGATTCTTAGGTTAAAAAATCAGACTAATATATACCGAATCGATGCGAAAAAACTAGGAGGGTAGCGAGGATACCTTGCTCTCGAAGATCTACGGATCAAATCAAAGTTTTCAAGGTCCAATATGTCGATTCGTAAGGTAGGGCGAAGTGGGAAGAGAAAAACCCCGAGAGGGAGGAGAAAGAAGAGGAAGAAGGCTCGGGCAGGAAGGTTGGACGTCGAGTTAAAACACCACCTCGGCGCCATAGATCCTGGTGCCAAGCTAGCTTGGCGCCAGGATCTACGGCGCCAAGCTTGACGCCAGGATCTACGGCGCCGAGATGCCTGCCAGGTCACCGTCACGTCTGCGTTGAGCCCAAAAGCTCGGCGCCAGCAACGATGGCGCTGAGCTAAGGGTCTAGATTTTGAAATCATACCTCTAGGGACATATTTATGATTTTTTTTTCAAAAAAAGGCTAAAAAATTAAAAATTTGGCTGGGGGGACGACTCATGGGCGCGTGCGGAAAGGATAAGTCCAGAATTTTTTCGCCTCGCGCGTCCGTCTGCCTCCGCTGAGCGCCAATATTTTCACCCGGCTCTCTGAGACATGGGCCAACCCATACGACTTGAGCGCGGGCTGATATATTTCGGGCGCGGGGCTGGCCTCCCTGACGGTGTGAAAAGCTTTCCTGTTAGTTTAGTGCAAATGCAGGGAAAGATGAGGATCCCGTGACGGGTGGTGTCCACCCGACGGGATTGTTCCCAGCCGTAGGGGAAAAAGTGGCGTGGGGTAGTAGCCTCATATATATTCTACCCTGCATATAATTATTCTCATTTTTTCTACTTTAATTTAATCAAATATATTTTATTTGGGGTTGACAAATATATTTTCTTATAAGCACTTGCTTCTTTTCAGCCTCCCAAGGAGAAGGGACATCAATTTATTGGCGCTACCTCTCACAGGGAAGTTAAGGATTAGGTTCCAGTCCATTTATTTCAAAGTTTTAAACAAGTTAGAGAACACAGATATGCCAGTAGAATTATTGACAAACCTTAATTCAACTTTCGTTAAATAAACACACCAATGTTGCCAACGTATTTGACAAACCCTCCCCCACCCCCCACAACCCAGCATGGACTTTTTTGGAACGCAGAAATTTCACATGGATAAATCGCATCAAGAATTTTACATGAATCAATTTAATTTTACTGAAAATGGAATACATAGAAATCCTGCATTTCAAAAGAGGTCTAAGCCAGGCAGGTTATGAATTGTTTGTACTAAAAGGTTTACCCACCTAAACTTTGAGTAGAGTACCACTAATATAACATATAACCACACTTGACTGCAATTCAGGATCCAACCGTTAAAATTCACCTAGACTGAAATCCCATTTACAGGATGATTTGATACAAGGTTGTACTTGAGTTGCATGCACATTAGCTAATTAATGAAGCATTTCTTTTTCAATTTTTATTTTTACCTTTTGTGGTAAAACATTTGACAAAAATTCTATCAGCACTCTAACGACTTTGATAAGGAAAAGGCTATAGGAGTAGTACGAGACCCTTCCATAGGGTTTCCCTGCGCTGGCCCACCAAAAAGGAAACGTTGGGTTATACAAAGAGTCTGTTCGCTGGTTCGATAAGTTGCTTGTGCTGATTTGTACAACTAATTTGTTGTGAGAGAAAAATATTGTACCATAACTGATGAGCCTGGCTGAAACCAAACTGAATATCGAATCCCAGTCATTCACACGTAACTGTCAGTGTCAAAGCAACCATTTGTTTATCCAGTGGCTCACCAGGAGTGGTGTGGTCAATGGAGATGTGCAGATCGACTGACGATTAGCAAAAGCATCTTAACAAATAACAAGGACAATGCTGTTGTCCTATAGGGCGGCTGCATCGTGTAGTACGTATAGATGTTTTTTTTTGAGTGGAGTGTAGTACGTATAGATTTTTTTAGCAACACCACACTAGAAGAGAAACGACTTTTGATCCACTTCGAAATTTAATTTTAGTCCCGATATTTTTTGCACCCAGAACTAGAGAAACCTTTAGTCCCGGTTGGTAGCTCTAATCGGGACTAAAGGTCTCTGCCCAACGGCTACTGCGGTAGGCTTTTGCTGCAGGGGACCTTTAGTCCCGGTTGAAGCTACCAACCGGGACTAAAAGGTAACTTTTACTCCCGGTTGGTCTCTCCAACCGGGAGTAAAAGTCTACTCCTGGCTGGAGGCTACGTCCGAAACTGAAAGGGACATTTAGTCCCGGTTTCTGTCTTCAACCGGGACTAAAGGTCCCCTCCTATATACCCATTCTTCCTCCCCGAGTCTGAGCCACTTCGATCTCAGTGTTCTTGCTTTATCGCCGGCCTCTCTTCTTTCCACATCGTCGGTAATCACAAGATTTCTTCGATTCCTCCGTCGATTCTTCGGTTCTAAAGGTTACCAACTTTATACTGTCATGTTTCATCAGTAGCATATCTTATTTTGTGGACTAGATATATGTGTTTTTTTATGGTGAATTTTTTTATTATTTGTAAGCCATTTAAGCTCAAAATCACTTTAAAGTTTGCATATTTGGATGAAGGAAGGTTAAAGTAGTTATTCAAAACTAGTATTCAGCTTTTATTTTCAGCATGCATAGCACACTTCATGGTTTAGAGATATAGAGAATTTTAGAGTTTTTTTTTAATTTTATTTGTTTATAAAATAAGAAAGTTATATTATATTAAAAATGAGTATAGAGAGTAGATGACGACTGCTTCCGGGTCCTCGGCCTCTCATCGGGTTTCAAAGCGACTGAGGCCGGACCTCCCTCTCATTGCATGCGGCAAGTGTGAGAAGAAGATTGTGATGGAGTACCGGGTGAGGAAGAATTGTCCCAACAAGGGCCGTATCTTCTACAAGTGTCCAGATCGCAATGTGAGTTATTTTACCGCATTTGATGATTATGGTTAATTTATACTTATTTTCATGATGATTGTGATTAAAGTTCTAATTTTTTGTTTTAATTTCAGTGGGATGGCACTGGATGTTCAGGCTGGTACTGGGAGGAAGAGTACGTTGAACACGTGCAAAACTCTCTTGCACAGGCGGCTACGGCGGCTGATGAGTCAGTGATCCTGTGGAAGAAGCCCATAGATGTTGAACAAACACATGATCTGTCTGTTTTAGTTGGGATTGGTCGCGAAATCCTTATGCTGCTGAAGTGCATTTTAGCTTTAGTTTTTTTAGTGGTAGTTGGGATTGTCTACATTGTAGCGAGACTTTCATAAATTAATATCTTGTGTGGTGACATGCATGTCGTATAATTAACTAATTATGTTCTAGGTTTTAATATGATATGTAATGTCATGTAATGCAGATGAGCCGGTATTGGATGTACAATGCTGATCGCCGCTCCCAAGAGTTCATTGAGGGCGTGCATTCTTTCTTACGTGTGGCCGAGGCAAACAAACGCGATGGTTTCATGTGCTGCCCATGTGCCATATGTAAGAATTTGAAGGAATATGCTAGCTCAAGGAGTCTTCATTCACACTTGTTGAAGTCGGGTTTTATGCCAAACTATATTTGTTGGACGAAGCATGGAGAAACTAGGGTTGTAATAGAAGAAGATGAAGAAGAACAATGGGACGATGATGACATTATTGCTGAATATGGTGCCTTTAATGATACTGCAATGGGGGAAGCTGAAGAAGAGGTAGGGACAGAAGATGAGCATGCTGATGATCTTGGTCAGGCCATTCGTGACGTACAAAGAGAATGCGAAAGTGAAAAGGAGAAGATCAAGTTCGAGCGCATGCTAGTGGATCACAAGAAATTGCTATACCCAACTTGTGATGCAGGGCAGAAAAAGTTGGGTACCACACTGGAATTGCTGCAATTCAAGGCAAAGAATGGTGTATCTGACAAGGGATTTGGGGAGTTACTGAAAATCCAAAAGAAGATGCTTCCAAAGGATAACAAATTGCCCGCCACTACGTACGAAGCAAAACAGATAGTCTGTCCTTTGGAATTAGAAATCCAGAAGATACATGCATGTCCTAATGACTGCATCCTCTATCGTGGCGAGGAGTACGAGAAGTTAGATACATGCCTGGTATGTCATGTATCGCGGTATAAGATCAGGCGAGATGACCCTAGAGATGTTGAGGGCGAACGTCCCACGAAGAAAATCCCTGCCAAGATTATGTGGTATGCTCCTATAATACCACGCTTGAAACGTCTATTCAGAAACAAAGACCATGCAAAGTTGTTGCGATGGCATAAAGAAGACCGTAAGGTAGATAATATGTTGAAACACCCTGCTGATGGGTCCCAGTGGAGAGCAATCGATAGAGAATTCCCGGAGTTTGCAAATGACGTCATAAACTTAAGGTTTGCTTTAAGTACGGATGGTATGAATCCTTTCGGGGAGCAGAGCAGTAGTCATAGCACTTGGCCTATTACTCTATGTATCTACAACCTTCCTTCCTGGTTATGCATGAAGCATAAGTTTATTATGATGCCAGTGCTCATCCAAGGCCCAAGGCAACCTGGCAATGATATTGATGTGTACCTGAGGCCACTAGTTGAAGAACTTCTACTTTTGGGGAACAACCCAGGTGTACGTGTGTGGGATGAGCACAAACATGAGCACTTTGACCTACGGCCATTGTTGTTCGTAACAATCAATGATTGGCCTGCTCTAAGTAATCTTTCAGGACAATCAAACAAGGGATATAATGCATGCACGCACTGTTTCAATGATATTAAAGGTATATTCTTGAAAAAATGTCGAAAGGTCATGTACCTTGGCCATCGTCGATTTCTTTCTGTGAATCACCCCCTAAGAAAGAAAGGCAAGCATTTTAAAGGTAAGGCAGACCACCAGACCAAGCCAGACAACCGAACTGGTGAGGATGTACTCAATATGGTCAATGATGTAAAAGTAGTATTTGGAAAGGCACATGGCAGCGAACCTGTTCCGAACGACGCCGATGGTCACGCACCCATGTGGAAGAAGAAGTCTATATTTTGGAAGCTATCCTATTGGCAAGTCCTAAAGGTCCGTAGCACGATTGACGTGATGCACCTGACAAAGAATCTTTGTGTGAACCTGCTAGGCTTTATGGGTGTGTATGGGAGGCCTAAGGACACACTTGAAGCACGACAGGACCTGCGGTGTTTGAAAGAATGAGACAACCTGCATCCAGAGAAGACAGATGATGGACGCCATTACTTAAGTCCTGCCAGCTACACTCTTAGCAAAGAAGAGAAGGAAAGCATGTTTGAATGCCTAGCAAGCATCAAGGTACCATCTGGATTCTCCTCGAATATAAAGAGTATAATAAATGTGCCAGAGATGAAATTCCTAAACTTAAAGTCCCATGACGGCCACGTGCTCATGACGCAATTGCTTCCAGTTGCATTAAGAGGAATTCTACCTCCAAATGTACGTCTAGCCACCGTGAAGCTATGTGCATTCCTCAATGCAATTTCTCAGAAGGCAATCGATCCAATAGATCTAGCTAAACTACAGAATGATGTGGTTCAATGTCTTGTCAGCTTTGAGTTGGTGTTCCCTTCTTCCTTCTTTAATATCATGACACACCTCCTAGTTCACCTGGTCAAGGAAATTAGCATTCTTGGTCCCATGTTCCTGCACAACATGTTCCCCTTTGAGAGATTTATGGGAGTCCTAAAGAAATATGTTCACAACCCTGCTTGGCCAGAAGGAAGCATCGCCAAGGGCTATGGAACAGAGGAGGTCATTGAGTTTTGTGTTGACTTTATTCCCGACCTTAACCTGATTGGTGTTCCTGAATCGCGACACGAGGGGAGACTAAGTGGAAAGGGGACACTAGAGAAGAAACCATATATTGGTATGTAGGACAATTATTTTAATAAAGCACACTACATAGTTTTGCAAAACTCCTTCTTGGTGGATCCGTATATCGAGACACATAAAGAGTTGCTCCGATCCGAGTTTCTAGGGAAGTCTGAAGCTTGGATTACGCGTCAGCACATGGAAACTTTCAGCGACTGGTTGCGAAAAGAATGTCAGGGTGATGAGAGTATTGATGAACAACTATATTTGTTGGCTAGGCAGCCATCGTGGCATATCTTCACATACAAAGGGTACGAGATAAATGAGAATACATTTTACATAGGAGCACCAACCAAAACAGTGGTGTCCGCATAGATGCCACCGACTCTAATGGAAATAAGCAAACATATTATGGCCACATAGAGGAGATATGGGAACTAAACTATGCACCTACTTTTAAGGTACCTTTGTTCAAGTGCCAATGGGTAAAGGCGACTGGAGGAGGGGTAGCAGTCGACAACCAGTATGGAATGACAACCGTGGACCTCAACAATATTGGGTACAAAGACGAACCGTTCGTCCTTGCCAAGGATGTGAATCAGGTGTTCTATGTCAAGGTCATGTCTACAAAACCGAAGAGAGGGAAAAACAACAACGACCCAATCAATGAGCCAAAGCGCCACATAGTTCTTTTAGGGAAAAGAAACATCATCGGGATTGAAGACAAGTCAGACATATCAGAAGATTATGAAAATGATGACCGAATTCCTTCACAGTACCCTTCACAGTGAACAAAGACCCAAGCATCCAGCTAAATGATGAGGATACTCCATGGTTACGGCGCGATCATAACTAAGGGATATACATTAAGAAGAAGTTCACTACTGTGCCCGCTTGATATATATAGTGATGTATTAGACCTATTATGTAATAATTGCGACTTCAGATTTTTTTGTCGTGTTTTAATATTTTCTATAGTTTAAATGAATTTTCTGCTTGACGACCGTGGAGAATATGTGATGAAAAACCAAATGATCAACGTTAATAAGATATGAAAACTTATTTCCTGTCGAAAAGCAATAGTTTTTATGATTTTAATCAAGTAGTATATTTTTGCATGGTGCAAATTGTAATTATTATTTACACCATGTTAAATATTTATACAGTAAAACAAAAGAGTTTATGTTACAAATTTTTGTTGTGTATAATAATGCAAAACTAAGCCCAGGATTTTTTTTATAATTTTTTGGATAATATTTTATTTATTAGGCAATTAATAATTCTCTGCATATTTATATAAAAGAAATATATAGAAAAAAGAAAAACTTCTGGAAACTGGCAGAAAGCCAACTGCAGCCCACCTTTACTCCCGGGTCGATCAACCACCCGGGACTAAAGGTGGGTTACGTTTTCGCGGCCCGCTAAAAAAATAACTTTAGTCCCGGATCATGGCTGCACCCGGGACTAAAGGTGACCTTTAGTCCGGGTTCTTACCATCACCCGGGACTAAAGGTGCTTTAGTCCCGGGCTATGGCTTAACCTGGGACTAAAGATACCCTATATATATATCGCCTCGTCTTCTTCTCCTTATCCATCGTCTTCATTCTTCGCCCGAGAGCCACCGCGCCGCCGCCGCTCCCCATAGCCTCCAGCTGCCTCCACACGCCTCTCCCGTCTCTCGCCATCTCCGCCAGCGGCCCGGCTCGCGCCTCTCCCATTCGTGCACGGCGCCTAGACCCGGATCCGCCGCCATTATCCTCGTCCTTGCCCAGATCTGATTTGGATCCACCGCGGCCTCATCGCCGTCGTCGATCCTTGTCCTCGTCATCGCCAGTTTTTTCCCGGGTCCACGCGCTCGCACGCCTCGCCGTGCGCTCGTCGTCCCCTTCACCGGAGCGCTCGTCGTCGTCCCCTTTGTCAGAGCGCTCGTCGTCGTCCCCGTCGCCGCGCGCTCATCCTCATCGCCGAGAGATCACCTTCGGCCAGCACCGCGCCTCGAGCTCGTCCTTCGTCCCCGGCGGCTGGCTCTACGCGCACGCGCGCCTCGTCCTGGCCGGCTCCACGCGCTCGTCATCCTCCACGCTCGTCATCCTCGATCTCCTCACCAGATAGTCAGAGGTTCGTCGCATGTGCGGCCCACGGCGACCCACGTATGTACACGAGGCGCATGACACTCCGTGCGCCCCTCGGGCCTCA
Organism: Miscanthus floridulus; assembly: GCF_019320115.1. Classification (NCBI taxonomy): domain Eukaryota; kingdom Viridiplantae; phylum Streptophyta; class Magnoliopsida; order Poales; family Poaceae; genus Miscanthus; species Miscanthus floridulus. The sequence continues at coordinate 30,925,929 of NC_089582.1, read as the reverse complement.
CGTGTGCTCGTCGGCGGCGGTTGCCGCCACCGCCTCCCGCATCGATCCGTGGAGCTTGCGCGCATCATCTGGTCACCTTACGCATCGATCCGTGGCGCCGCCCTGCACACACCACATGCGAGCCTTTGACAATTAAATGCAGACTTGTAGTCTGCCCTTCGGGCGCGCCGCGTGCGGCCGTTGCGCGAGGCCGTCAGCCCAGGCACTAACAGACTTGTGGAATTTCCATTCTACGAATGGAATGGGTGAAAAAAAATCTGACAGTCCATGCAACCGATTGTTTGAAATTGAAAGGGAAGAAAAGAAACACAAACACGTACTTGATTGGTCTCCATGTGTACTGTATTTGCATCTGGAAGAACCACAGTCCTCCAGCAAGAAAGAATTAGATGCAATATACAACAGGCATGTACTGCAAAAAAAAAAAAAGAGTTCATGTTCAGTAGTGCATTCAGACTTGTGATAGTACAGTTTTCAATAGGTTCAACATGTAGCACACTTCAGTTTCGTTTCAAAAAAGGTGAATAATGGTAGGTAATGCGGTGCAGAACTCACCAAAATGTACAATAGAATTGGCATCAAGGAAATGGAAATTCACGGCCAGCAGCCAGCAGGGCTTTTCTGCAGAAACCTGCTTTGCAAATTTGGAAGTGGGCCACTTGAAACCTTGGTGTGCCGCTTGGTGCCATCGGCCCAGGTCCTGGAGATCAAAGTGACTGTAAAGTCCAAACTGAGGCCCATCAATCCATTGCCCTTTGAGAGGGGAAGAAAAAAAACTCAACATCACGTGCGTTAGCCTGATCGATGGGCCAGTCGCTTCCGGCCGTCCTGTCTTGTGTACGTGCGTTAGTCTGTTAGAGTCAACACGGATCCTCTGACAATTCCTACTTATTAGTACCAAATAAGCCGGAGCAAACTAAACGTACGTACCGCGGAACATGGTGCCTGCCTGCGTTAGGAGCATCGTCTGTGATCCTCGATGCTCACGCGCTCTACTGATCCTGGTCGTCGACGGAGGTGCCTCTTGTAGTTGGAGCAGCGGCACATGCAGGAGCGGGACTATGATTTTTTTTTTAAAATTGACTATGATGTTGATAATAACTAAATTAAAGCTATACAATAGTAACTAAATTTGACTATGATGTTGATAATTATTTAAGTTCGGCGTTATATATATAAATTTGTTATATATATCACCTGCCAATAAATATTTCTAGAAAATAAGAAATCAAAGTTATGCTTTGGAGACTTGAATTTCGAGTGTAGTTATTTAATTAATTTTAAGCACATAACTCGATCCATTTTATAGATATATGGTTTTTATTTTTTATAGATATATCTAGTAGTGTAAAAGCTAGATGGCTGCCCCGAGAGACAACATGGATGAAGAAATGATGGATATTATCAACACCGGCACTCAAATTGCCGATGGTGACCAGAATGTAGATGACGGGAGTCAATACCTGGCTCTTGAAAATATTCAAGAAAATATTGTGCAAGAAAATACTGGCGGGGTATATATATTTATATATATATATATATTTGAATATTATATATATATATTTGAATATCTATCATCTATTATGTGTACACATGATATTTATTTATTCTTTTTTTATACGTAGCCCTCTGGATCGACGACCACAACAGCGAAAAGCAAAAATATTTGAGGCCCGAAAAAGCCATTGGAGGGGCGCTACATAATATCAGAATTCAATATCGAGACAGGCGAACCACTTGGTCCACATGCAAGGAAATTCGTGCAACACTGTGGGTACCTTGTAAGGGATAGACTTCCGATCAGTGCCCGTGAATGGAAGCAAAAGATCAATGAGCCTCATGTTAGTTTTGTCTTTGATCTTGATAAGAATTTAATTTGGGATGATATCCTTCAACATTTCATGTTGCAAGTGGATGATTATGATGATATCAACAATGATGAATTGAAGGAGCTAGTTCGAAAGTGGGCCATGAAGAAGATGGCCACACAATTTCAGACTTGGAAGAAATCCCTATACACGAAATACGTCAAGAAGAACCTAACGTCCAATTTCAATACTAGGGGCCCGCTCGTGAAGTTGAGGCCCTACTGAAATGATTTTGTACAGTACAAGACATCGAAAGAGGGTGGGGAACGGGTGAGAAGGAACCAAGAGAATGCCCGACAGAAGGTATACCACCATGGCATGGGATTAGGTGGCTACACGACTGCCATTCCCAAGTGGAAAAAAATGAAAGCGGACATTCTTGCCAAGGGTATCACACCAGAATCACTCAATTGGCCCAAACGCGCGAAGAATTGGTTTTTCGCTCAGGGGGAAAGACTGGACCTAGAGACCGGAAAGCTGGTTCATGGCCCAAAACTCGAAAGAGCAACACAAAGATTTTCTTATGCTCTACAAGCTAAAGCTATTGATGCGTTCAAGCCCAATAAAGAGAAGGATGAACTGACGTATGTCATCGGGACTGCTGAACACAGTGGCCGAACGAGAGGTTTAGGACGGAACATTTCTTGGGAGCATGGTTTTTCTAACGACAGAGATACCTACAGAAGCCGGCAAAGATGGAAGGATGAGGAAGCAGCGCGGATCAGCAGGTTGGAGGAATATGTTCGTGAGTCACGGGAGGCGTTGCTTCAAGCATAGGAGCGCGAAAAAGACATGCAAGCTAGAATGCAGGATGAAATCATAAAGCAAGTACAAATAGCAATGAGTGCCCAAAGGCAGGCATTAGATCCAGGAATAAACATTAATATTAGCCCCCTTGATCAGTTGAAAAGCAGCTGCGCTTCTACGGAGTTGCCAAATCAAGATGACGCAATGCTACGTTTCCCCGTGGATGACATCACTGCACGGTTTACATCATGTGAGCTACATATTCCAAAAGGGAATGCCACAATCATGGTGGCTCTCGGTGTTTTTTCTCCTCTAGATCCTACCAAGACACCAAGAATTCATGGGGCAATAATACCACCTGGATATGTTAACGTCTCAGTGGATAGAGTTAACAAAGGTTTTAGTGATCTGGCTCTTGACATTCCAGGAGGTGATGGGGAGAAGACTCTAGGAGAAGCAGAGAAGACATTCATACTATAGCGCAAGCGCTACATCATTATTCTCGGGGTCTCTAGTCCACCGCCGCTTCCTCAATTGCCAGACAATAGGTGCGGACAAAAGTGAACGAAACAATTTTTTCACTAATTTTCTATTAACATGCATGATTAATAATAACAATTTTTTATACCTAATTATTCTTTTTTGTACTCACACAGCAGGGCCTCCACCAACCTAAGTCCAATTATTTAATCTCCAGATCATCATAGTGCTTCGGGCAATGATTATGCAACGCCGCCACCGCCACCACCTCCAAGGAGGTCTCCAACGGCTTCCCCACCTCCCTTGATCAAGAAGCAGCCAGCTCCTAAGAGGCCCGCCCCGCAAACAAAGCCGTTGGCCCACCAGCCGGCAAAGAAGAAAGCCTCCTCTAATCCAGTTATTCCCCAAAAACTGTCTTACGAGAAAAGTGAAAAAGAATTAAATGCTGCAGTACAAAAAGATGTGACCAGTTTCTTCGAAAAAGTAAGAAAGCAACGAGAAGTGAGGGAGAACCCAGAAAAACCGTACTTCTACCTACCTCCAGATCTTCTAAGAAAGAAGGTGGACCAGAAAAAGAGGGAATCTCAAAAGACCATGCCAAAATCATACTACGACCGCTCTCTCACCAAGTCATTTGAGGCGACGCAGAAAAAGACTAGAGCAGGGAAAGGTGTTGCACAACTCGGACAACAATCGCAACAATCAGTCCTCCCTCTTGTCATTCGTAAGGAATATGGTTCAAACTTAGACTTATTGAACGTCGATTATGAGGACCTGGTTCGATTTTATGAGGATACTGGTTTGGACCTTGCCCAAGTGCTCGCTGAAGGACCATCTGCTCCGAAAATGGATCCTTGGAAGAAATTTGAACATGGAAAGAGTCTATACAACCCTGAGGCCTTAGGTGAACTGGGTACGCAAATGTACCTGCTAAACAAGTGGTATATGGCGGCGTGTGAACGGGGAGAGGTCTTTGTTTCTGTCAGAGTTAGAAACCAACATTACTTCCGTGGCGATGACGTTATATATGTCGAGTTTTTAGAATTACACCAACTATGCCACATAGACTCTCTCGACAAAAGTCTCATTAGCTGCTATTGTCTGTAAGTGTGATTATTTTCTACTATTAAAGTGTATATATATAAAGCTATATGTATATATATAAATTATATATCCTCACACTGTATTTTTATATATGCAGATATGAGATGACAGAACTCAGAAAGAGAAAGGATAATGATGTTGGTTTCATTGATCCAAATGTCGTATTCAAACACCCTAATCCCCCGCCTCAATGGAAAGCTGAACTCGAGAAAAATCTCATGAGGTTCTTAGTGAACCAACAAAACAAGGACATACTCTTCCCCTACAACTTCAAGTGAGTGTTAAATAATTAATGTCGATCATATGGACATTTGTTCAATTATTTGCTTACTAGCTAAGCTATCTCCCACATATATATATATATATGTTGACTCTAGTTAATGTCGATCATATTTGTGTATAAAAACATATGCAGCAATCACTGGATATTGATGGTCATCGATATGGCCAATAGTCGGTTGAGCATCTTAGACTCGTTAAGAAAAGAGCAAACAGAGTACCAAGACATGATAAATATTATCCAAGGGTAATTTGGTCTCTCTAGCAACTATATATACCCCGATCTCTTAACCGCAACCATTATTAAAGGCCAAATTAATTTTTTATTTTATTGAGCGTAGTGTTTGGAAAAGTTTCGCTGAGGAACACCACATGAAACATTGCAAAGCGTCACTGGATGTAATCGCACACAAATACATTTATATATATATAATTCAATTAACACTATGCATGCTTTCAATTCACCGGATCTTTTTTCTCGTAAAAGTGGGTTCTGAGGCAAGAACAGGAGACCAACTACTGTGGATACTATGTTTGTGAGTTCATTATGGCGTACGCAAAAAGAACTCCTGAAGAGATCCTCAATGTACGTTATATAAATATATTCATATATTCACAATTTCTTTTATTGCTCATATATATAAGTAATCACGTGACCAACACACACACACATATATATATATATTAATACTCTTCCTTTAACTTTTATTGAAGACTCTATGGTTGAAGAAAAAAGTCATATGACGTGACCAACTGAAAGTAATTCAAGAGACCATAGCAGGATTTCTTAATGACCAGGTCTTAAACCCCGCCGGCGAGTTCTACAATGACGTGAACGAAACATGGAAGCCAAACCAGATGGAGTGAATTTGTTATCCCAAGGATATGATGGAATATACAATGCAAGCTTTATTTGTAATATATATATACATATTATATGTATATAAAATAACGTACAATATATGTATATGCATGTAATATATTCGTTAGTTTCATACTTTAGTTTGTACAAAATGTTCGAACATTATAAGCGTGTAGAATACGTATATTATTAGCAGCGTAGAATGCGTATTCGAAAACCAAAACGAATCATCAATTGAAAATAGAAACAAAAAAAAAAGAAAAAAAAGAAAACCTTTAGTCCCGGTCGGTAATACCAACCGGGACTAAAGGGCCGGCCCACGTGGCCAGGCCGGGAGGCCTCTTTAGTCCCGGTTGGTAATACCAACCGGGACTAAAGGTGAAACCGGGACTGAAGGGGTTTTCCAACCAGGAGTACAGCTCGTTTCTGTACTAGTGCCACCCTCTTTATTGAAGGACTGTACATATTAGACACACCATCAGGTGGATTCAAGAACCACACATGCCGCCCTACCTCGTCATGGATCGAGCTACGAGTTATTCTATGAGCATCGGTGTTTGAGTCCCTATGCTCATGTACAAACTCGACACTACTAAAAGCTGCCTTCCTCGCATTGATCTCCCGGATAACCTATCCATAGATCCCTAGATCACCTTGTCGAATGCTCTTCACCAAGTTAAGACAATCACTAGCCAATCTGAAACTATCAGCTCGTAAGTTTGCAGCTAGAGCCATCCCTTCTCTGCACTTGATAGACTCCGTCACCTCTGGATCAACAATGCCCCGAAGGATCAACGCTGAGGCGCCCATAAAATGCCCATCCTCATCTCTTGCTATTGCTACTGCCAAAGCCATGGATACATTCTTGGACAAAGCTGCATCAACATTGCTTTTAATGACACATGAGGGGGGGCGATCCATGTCGGCCGCCGTTCACGCACCCGAGCCTGTGGGCGCTGCACATGCGCCTCCTCCCCTAATTCCGACACAAGCTTACCCACAAAATTATGCGTCGACAGAGGACTTTGATAAACATTCTCATGAATCGCCTTCCGCCGTGCATACCAAATAGCCCACAACATGATCGCCACTCTAACGATGTCTGCTTGTGGTAAGATCTCTGTCATGATAGCCAGCCAAGACTAAGCATCGTTCTCCAAAATTCCAGTGGAGCTCCACTGTCTCTTTCTTCTCGAGCGCCCAAATGCATCTCGCCATAGTACATTCCAGCAGAGAGTGTCTCCACGAGTCCTCCATCCCACAGAAGAAGCAGGTGCTGCATTGTGCCATCTTCCTATGGTGAAGTACGTCTCCGGTCGGTAGCGAGTACTTCGCTAATCTCTAGAGAAAAATGTGGATTTTTGAGGGAACTTTCACCTTCCATAGTGACATCCATTCCCTCGCATCCGCTCGATGATTCGACCAGTCTGCATTATTCCTCAAGGCCACGTCATGCTGCTCCCTTCGACAAACCAACATCTAATACGCTGAGTGTACCGAGAAGCTGCCCCGCTTGTCGAAGTGCCAAGCCTAGAAATCCTCCTGCCTTCTCATACATAGAGGGATATTGGCAATCGTCATCGCGTCGAGAGTGGTGAAGAACTCATCTAGCATGTCACTTTTCCACGCCGCTTCAGCTTGATTGATTAGTTCACTGACGAACTAAGGTTGGTTTGGTTTAGCCAGCCTGATAGGGCGTCGCAAATTTTCTAATGGTAGCCAACTCGTACTCCAGATTGTCGTCTTTTCTCCCGTGCCAATGCGTTTTATCCTCCTTTAGCACTTCGCGTCCATCAACAATATACCGCCATATGCGCATCGGGGAGGAACCAAGATCGACCTCAGAAAATCCGGCCTCCCTGAATAGTAGACATCTTTTAGAACTCTAGCACTCGGGGAGTTCGGTTCTTGTAATATCCTCCAAGCTTGCTTCGCTAGCAAAGCGAAATTAAGGCCCTGTTTGGTTGAGCTGTGGCTGTGGGAAAAAGCTGTTGTGGGCTGTGAGCTGTGGAAAAGCTGCTGTGGGCTGTAGAAAAGCTGAAAGCTGTTTGGTTAAACAAGTATAAAATATACCTTTTATCTTTATCTCTCTTGAAACAACTATGGAAGAGCTTTTTATTCCAGAAAGCCAAAAGCCAAAAGCAGGGTCAAACCAGCTTTCAAAAATGAACTACGGAAAAACAGCTGCTTCTGAAAAAGCACCCTCCAAAAACAGCCCCTTTGGTTGGGCTTTTGACTTTTGGGGCCAAAAGCCAAAGCCAAAAGTCCAACCAAACAGGGCCTAAATAGTTCCATGTCTCGAAAGCCCAGGCCGCCAATAGATTTAGGCTTGATTATCTGGTCTCAGGCCACCCAACATGTCTTTCTCTTGCCATCCTTACAGCCCCACCAAAAAATTCTTATCAAGCTGGTTAAATGCTCGCAAAGATCCTTTGGTAGTCTGAAACAAGACAGAGACTGCACCTCTGCTTTTATTAAGATCTCCTCCCTGCCCGCAAACAAGCATTATTCCAGCCATCCCTCAAATCTGCTCCAAACCCGGTCCTTCAAATATTTAAAGGCCCGTTTGTAGTAGTCCCAACATCTAAAGGCATACTAAGATATTTTCCACTCAAAGCCTCATTATAAACCTCCAGCTCGTTCTTGATAACATCGCGGATTTGCTGCCTCATGCCCTTTGCAAAGTGTATGGATGATTTGTCCATATTGATCCTTTGTCCTGACGCTGAGCAATACGATTGTAAGACCCCCTTCATCAACAAAGCATTCTCCTGATTTGCTCGAAAAAACGGCATGCTGTCATCTGCAAAGAGAAGGTGCCTCAAACGACTGATAAGGAAAGGCTATAGTAGTAGTACAGAGACCCTTCCATAGGGTTTCTCTACGCTGGCCCCACCCAAAAGGAAACGTTGGATTATACAATACCGAATCCCAATCATTCACACGTAATTGCCAGTGTCAAAGCAACCGTTTGTTTATCTAGTGCCTCAGGACGAGTGGTGTGGTCAATGGAGATGTGCAGATCGACTGAGGCTTAGCAAAAGCATCTAAACAAAGAATAAGGACAATGCTGTTGTCCCATAGGCCGGCTGCATCGTGTAGTACGTATAGGTTTTTTTTAGTGGAGTGTAGTACGTATAGATGAGCATGCAGGCCGTAGCCCGGTGGCACGGCCCGAAGCATGGTTTTTTTTTTGGCCTGGTCCAAGCACGGCCTAGCCCTGTGTTGTGCGAACCTAGGCCGGCCCGGCCCAATGCATAGGGCCGTGCTTGGTCCTTACCCTAGGCATGCCGGGCGGCACGGCATGGCTCGGTAAATAGCCTAAGGCCCGATCAAAGCCCGGTATAGAGGAAACCCTAATTCCTATTTAGTATATTCGTTGTTTGCTTGTTCCCTTTCATCCGTCACCACCTCCTCGCGGTAGCGCCCCCTTCTCCCGTGACCCCGCCATTCGCGCAGTTGCGCCCTTCTTTTCCTCGGGCAGCCGCGCCCTTCTTCTCCCCGCGAGGCTCGTGGACGCCGCCACCCGTGCCTCGGACGCTGCTTCCCCTTCGACAGCCTCCTTCGCCGCCTCCCCTCACCTTCTTCCCTGCTCCACCACCATTGGAGCGCCACGGACGCGGCCTGCCAGCCTCCTCCGTCGACATCGGCGAGGCCATGGCAATGGAAGCCAAAGACAGCGCGGACCTCGAGCTGACACGGCACGCCATTTTGGCCATGCTTTTGGGGCCGACACGGCACGGAAAACAGCCCGTAGTGCCGTGCCTGGGCCGTCGACAAGGTACGAAGCCCAGGTCGGCACGCCACGGCGGCACGCGGGCACCGCCTGGCCCGGGCTCGGGCCATGCCGAGCCAGGCATCCCGTTTGCTCATCTATAGTAGTACGATGCAATTTTGAAAACACTTCATGGTATTTTCCAGAAAAAGAAAAAGACTTCATGGTAGAACTCGTCTTCCTTGGTGCCGGTACTCTCGCTATCGCCGCTCCCGTCCTGCCGGTTCTGGTGCCACCGCACCCGGCCTCGGCACCTCTTGGTGCCTCGGCCGCCCCGCCTCCCTTGCGCTTCTACTATCTCCACCGGTAGCCGATGGCCTCGCCGCGCCACCCACCTCCCACTGCCGCCCCTCGACCGTGCCCTCCCCTAATCACGGAGCCACCGTACCGGAGACTACTCGTGTCATGGCGCCCCCGCCGCTAGCCCCGCCCAACCGTCGTCTCCCTTCACCCAGGTGGGCTGCACCCCCGCTGCCCCACCCAACCGCTGTCTCGGCTGCCACCACACCACTGTGTCACGTCCGCCGCCCCCAAACCCCTTCTACAGTTGCCAGAATGCTGGTGAGCTCCTCGTCTATGATGCCAGTGGTAGGGTAACGGGCTCATGCTCTGCAGGGACGCGCTATCCACGTTCTGCGTGATGGGTCGTGTAGTAGAGTTTGCGTTCATGGTACATGAATGTTGACACTCAAATTTGTCCGAGTTTGTATGTTCACTCGGCTTGGTTAGCCGAGTGCGTATTTGAATTGCCTTGTTTGACCGAGTGTATCTGGATATATTTAGGCCTAATTATATTTGTTAAGGATTTTGCCCGGCTAGAAATATCAACCCGTTCTTGGCGACAAGCATTGTTCGAGGTTTCTAGAGGAGGATTCGGCCCCGTCAGCAGCTGTTTGGGGTCTCCGATCTGATACAGAAACTTGACAGGTGTTACACGGAAATCGTTTGGATGATGTTTGGAATAGGGGCTGAGCGCGCTGTGAAGAAAAGCTAATTAAGCTAAAGCATCCAAGGATTAAGGAAAATGAACTCAATAGTCTGCGATCGGATACCAGATTATCTATTTGTGAAGTTTTTGTAGCAGGTTAAGCAAGGAAATCCATTGTGCATGCAAGCAGTAGAAAAAGGATATTGTTTCGGTGGAGCACAGACATATTTGATGTTTTGTTTGGCCTCTCCAGCAAGTCGTATCATTGTTGTCTGGGGTATCCGAGAACTGAGTTTGCATATAGGCGCAGGGTCAGGAAGTCCAGCTGCCGTACGTACAGCAAGGAAGACCCTATTCACTTTGTTCACGCGTCAGGAAGAAGGAAAAGGCAATAAATAAAGTGACGCGTGCGTTAAGGTAGCTCTACTGCAGAAAAGATTTATAGCAACTTCTCTTCTTTTTTTTTTTGGGATAGACATAGAATAGTAAAAATTAAGTACTTGAATGTTTCGAATGACCTTGGATGGAGAAATGGCCAAAACAGAAGTTGTATATCTGAAAATAATATAGAACTTTATAGTTGACAACTTTTTTATTTGAAATTATTTTGTCATGAAAAATTACGTTTGAATTTTTTAAATTTGAAATTTAATTTTTTTAAACGATCTCTTATAGAGAAACCGTCAAAAAAAGTTGTATATCTCGAAAAGTTATAAAACTTTATAATTGACAACATTTTCATTTGAAATCATTTTGTTAAGGAAAACTACGTTTGAATTTCTTACATTTGAAATTTGAATTTTTCAAATGACCTCGGATGGAGAATCAACCAAAACAAAAGTTCTAGATCTCAAAAAGTTATACAACATTTTTATTTGAAATCATCTAGTTGAGGATAATTACGTCTAAATTTCCAACATTTGAAATTCAAAAATTTTAAATGACCTCAGATGAAGAAATAACAAAAAAACAAAAATTGTAGATCTCAAAAAGTTATATAACTATGTCGTTCACCACTTTTTTATTTGAATTTGTCTAGAGTCCTAAACACTCATTTTAAATTTAGTTGAACATAATATGAGTAGAAGGAATGTCTGATCTGGACACAAGGGCACGTGGTGTGCAATGGTTAGAGGAGGGAATGCGCGATGCTGAGATCACAGGTTCAAACCCTGTCAGCCGCGAATTTGCCTGACTTGTGATGTGGAACGGTGGGCCTTCCCGGATTAATTTTGGAAACATGCTTCCCTTGCATGCACGTGATTGGGCGAATAGAATGGAAGCTTCCGGTTTTGAGTTGTTTATATGGAAGGACCTGTATTGGGCTGTTATCAGGAAGACCAGCCACCCTACAAATATAAAGGGTGACGGTGACGGTCGATTGACGACACACGATTGAATCTATCAGTGCATATACTTTTTTTTTATCTTTTACCTTACTTTTCCATTATACTATTTCTTCTCGACGGTTAATTGACGACACACAATTGAATCTATCAGTACATATACTTTTTTTTTATCTTTTACCTTACTTTTCCATTATACTATTTCTTCTCGTTCTTCGATATCGATGATGTTCATTGCTTCAACTACGACGAAGCTCTAGAGCGGTCAGGCCGGCTAGCGAAACCCATAGCTGCCGCACACCTTGACGGGGTCCCTCCCGGGCGTGTGGGGTTTCGGGTATCAAGATATCTCACCGACATGACTTGCGTATCGCGCTCCCGGCAAGGCTCCTCTAGCGACGTGTCCTGCGAATCGCACTCAACATTGGGGCACATAGTGACGTGTTCGTGTGCGAACAATGAACAACACTTACATTGCATGGGCCGATCGATGGAGAAACGTCTTAATGTTTTAGTTTGCTAAGTTTTAACTCACGAGGCATTGTTGAGCGAGACATCTCTCCTCCATGTAACCTAAGATGCTACGCCCTTCATTCCAAATTTAAGTCATTTTTAGCTTTACTACATACATAGCTTTTTTGTGTACCTAGATATTATACACTATGTTTAAGTACGTAATAAAAACAACGTATCTAAGAAAAATCAAAACGTATTATAATTTGGAATAGAGAGAGTATATCTATATATGAGATGTGAGCCCTGTGCTAAGTGGTCGCATGAGTGCTCCCTGTGTTTGTGGTGTTTGAGTCGCTGCATGTGTACATCTCCACCAATCCGATTTAGCATCAGCGCACAAAGCATGTTGAGATCAACCTCCATTTTGTTCGAGATTTCGGCCAGGTTCGGGTTCTCCATGTTCCCATAACATCCTAGTATGCCGACATCTTCACCAAGGGCCTTTCCACCTCTGTGTTCTAGGAGCTTCAATCTAGCCTCAACGTTCGCCATGCTCCCGATAAGACGGGGGGAGTGTTAGCGATAGCATTGCATGTTCTATATTTGGTATGTTGCCTGTTATTGTAGTATTGAGTGGCTGCATGTGTGCGCCTCGAGTGGTTATAAATCGCTTGTGGACTGGCTCATATGCCACCCCTTCTGCCCATATGTACCTTTTACAATCCATGGAATAGAATACAATTCATTCCCTTTCATGCTCCTTCTTCCCCTTTCGGCAATCTTTGGCCCAGTGGCCTATGATGCTGCATTTCAAGCATTTGTCGTTTGTCCTCTCTTGGGATTTCCCAGAGGACTCACGACTCTTTCCATCACGTGCACCTCCAACGTTGCGGCCGCGCTTCTTGTTGCCACTGCCGGAGCTTTCCCCACTATCGCGAAGCCTGAGCCGAGCCATCCACTCCTCCATGAGGAGCAGGCGGCCTGGTTGTCGACGGTTGACAACGGTGTCTTTGCCGGCTTCTTCTGTTCGACGGACAAGCGCTTGGTCAACTCCTTGATTGAGAGGTTGTTGACGTTGAGAAGCATTTTGATGGAGCAGGCGATGTTGGAAATAAAAGCAATTTAGTGACGCATAAATTGATTCTCATATTGAGGAAAAGAACAACACCATATATCATAGGTGTGTGATTTAACACTAGCACTAAGATCCAAGAAAAACTCAAACTCTCTAGTGCTAGTAACAGAAGGAATGCTAGGATGAACATCAGAGAAAGTGTAGATATTCCTACAGTGGGATTATCGGCGTTAGAGATAACGCAAAAGTAGACGAAGTAGTCAATCGATAGAGATCAGCAAACATTGACGTAGAGGGAAGAAGACGTCCAGCGAGCAGTCACGACGGTTCTTCCCAAAAACCTGATACATACGCCCCTACCCTGTGCAGGGACACGAGGAGACGTAGGCTTCGGAGACCTGCTCTCCCAGCGCCGATGACATGTCGGCGATGGGATGGGGAAGACGGCGGTGGCGCAACAGAGTGGTAAGAGGAGGAGATGAATTGTCTGTTCCGAGGACGACGTCTCGTCCCAATATATACATGCGTCGCTGCTATGGTAAGTAATTAGTCACAACCATAGCATTATGATGATTGACCTGTCATTAGTCAACTATAGAAATTAGTGCAATCATCATTAATGCGAGAATAATTGCTTATCAAAATAGGCTAATGCAATTTTCTCAATGCATGCCCGAGCAAGGACACAAGGAGACGTAGGCTTCGGAGACCTACTCTCCCAACGCTGGTGACACGTCCACGACGGGATTGGGATGACAGCGGCGGCATAGCACTGTGGTAAGAGAAGGAGATAATTGTCTGTTCTGAGGATGACGTCTATATATATATATATATGGTAAGTAATTTTTAGACCAAAGGCACTTTGGCCCTGCTTATATTGAAAGCAAAGGTTTTGCTGGGGTTTCCTGCTTACAATGACAGCACAATACTACGAGGTTCTTAAAAGATAAAGGTTGTCCAGATTATACGCAGGAAAACGCCAGAATAGAGCTAAACTGAAGCAAGAAAAACAGGGGGCCTGCCACGCCTGCCAGAATTAGGAGGCTGTTCGGCAGAACTGAAAAATAAGTCAAAATACTGTTCCGGCTGATTATTGTGAGAGGAAAATACTGTTCTGTCTGAAAACACTGTTCATATAAACAGTGTTTATGTGAGTGCGCCGGCCAGCCAGCCCCAGCCCAGCCAGCCAGCCGCCATCCACTTCAGTAGCCTTTGATCACCATGCTCGCAATCCCTCCTAGAGCTTCAGCAGAGTGTCCTCCATCACCCCTTGGTCCTTCGTCTTGAGAATCTTCTTCCACTGTTTCAACAGGGCCAAGACTTTATAAGCAATAGATTTGGGAGATTTGATTAGTTTGTTGTTAAACACCCAATCATTCCTGGCCTTCCAAACACTCCACGCGACACTAGCTATCACAAAAAAAAGTTCACACTCTTAGAACTCCCAACCTCTCCTGCATCAAGCATGTCTTGGAAATTAGTCATCGAGGTAGGCCTCCGTCCCATCTTAAACTAACCCGAACCCACACCCAAATAATCTGGGTTATACTACAATTAAAGTAGAGATGGTCTCTAGTCTCCAAACGCCCACAATATTTGCAAAATTCAGAGTGCTTGCTTTTCCTCCTTTTTAGCTGCTCTCCTATCTGAACCCTGTCGTGCCACAACATCCATAGAAAAATTTTAATCTTCGAAGGAAGCTTTATTTCCCAAAGATCTCTCATTCTCAAATCCACTTCTCCAGGATTCACCATTAGTCTGTACAAAGATTTACTTGAAAATCTGCCTGAAGGTTCCAGAGCCTAGATTAAACTATCATCATCCTCTGTGATCCGTGTCACCTCTAAAGCCTCTTGTAACTCAACTAGCTCAGAGCATTCCTCCTGGCCCAAGTTTCTTCTACAGTCCAGCTCCCAATTCACCTCAAACATCTCTGCTACTAACCAAGTTTGTTGTCTGTTGATCCTGTACAGCTTAGGGAAGCTAATCTTTAAAGGGCAGTTGTCCAGCCATACATAATGCCAAAACCAAATTCTTGACCCATTGCCTACTACCCATCTTGTTCCTCTCTCATACCATTCTCTGGCATGCATAAGCCCGGCCCTGCCAGAATTGTGAACCACCTCTAACTTTGCTTTGACATATACTTTGAACTTGCAGATATTTGTTTCTCAGAACCTGCATAGCAATACTATCTTCACCTCTATCAAGTTTATAGCACCACTTTGCCAGGAGAACCGTGTTCATAGCTCTCGTGTCTGCAAAACCCAAACTTCCAAAGTCCTTTGGGGTAGCCAGTGCTTCCCATTTCACCATGTGGTATTTCTTCCTATTGCCAACTTCTTCCGCTATGGTAAGTAATTAGCCACACAATCACAGCATTAAGATGATTGACATGCCATTAGTCAACTAGAGAAATTAGTGCAATTACCATTAATGCGAGAATAATTGCTTACCAAAATAGGCCAGTGCAATTTTCTCCATGCATGCAAAAATATCGAGTAGCAAAAGGAAGCTGTGCACCCGCAAGGTCGAAGCGAGAAATCACCCAACCATTCACGTGCATGTCGTGCACCCCATGCCCATTGCCCCGCCTGGCCCAGCGAGCAAGCGCCTCATGTGTTTCTTACTTTTCCTCTCCCCAATAACTTCATCTATAGTTTGATACAGCTCAACTATTTAAGTCGGCATCACTCCACCTAGAGTAGCAATGTGGGACTAAAATCCCCCATCATACCATGCATGTGTGAGTTGACTTTTAGGATTTATTTGAAATTATTATTTGGGCCAGCCCAAATCTTCTAATAGGCGATTTGTTCTAGGTGTTGAGGGAGTACCTTGAGCATCTTCTTGACGATGTTCGCGTCATTGTTGTCGACGCTGAGGATGCAGATGTTGTTGGCAAGGTCGGTGATCCTGAGGTAGAAGTCGTCGATGGTCTCAGCATCCTTGAAGGTTTCAAACCGGAGGTATCCCCCATTTTCATTAGAGACAACGGAAATACAGAGTTTGATAGACTGTTTCAGACGTTATAGACCAAAAGACATGCAAGACCAGCAGACTTACGACATCTACCTAACATAAACGACGCCCATACAGGGGAAAGATAGAAACCAAAAGATGCCCCAAAGTTGGGCAAACAGAAAGTTCGACTCCACATCGAGTCAGCCATTGATACACTAACGAAATGACTTTCATCAACAGCACAAGCTTTGTCTAGCTTCAGTTTTGTTCGTCACCATCCTTGTCCTTCAGGAGCAGCCTTCCATCCTTCTTCATCTTCTTGCCAAGTAACTTGGTTGCAATCTGCAGCATAGTGTTTGCTCCCGCCGCCAGGGCTTCTTTGTCGAACTCACCAAATAAACATGCCCAGTAACCAATGAGGGCACATGCATAACATATGATAGATGCTGGATCTTTAAGCAATTTTCCTTCAAAACAAGCTTTATTCCTGGTTTTCCAAGTGGCCCAACATATGTCTGCAATTCCAATAGTATGAAACTGTTTTCCATGCGGAAGCCATTTTTCACACCAAAGCCAACATTGCCCGATAGACCTGGGAACATTATCAGCACCAATGCACTTTGCAATTATTGCCCAGACAGCTTTGGCAGTGCTGCATTGAAAGAACAGATGTGCAATGGATTCCTCTTGGCTACAAAAGTAACAAGTAGGGTCCCCAACCCATTTCCTCTTCAGCAAGTTATCTTTGGTTAAGATTGCATTATTCATGATTAGCCATAGAAATTTTTTGATTTTTTGGTGGAATTTTCCCTTTCCAGATCCTCTTGTGATAAGGACCTGATTCATTCATAGTCATGGCATTATAGACTGATTTAACACTGAATCAACCAAGAGTACAAAACTTCCAAGAAACTAAATCTTCCTCAGAGAAGAAATCAATGCTGTTCATATCATCTAGAATCTTATGCCAATTTATAAGAAGGGAATCAGTTAACCATCTTGTAAAAGAGATACTCAACATGTCATTTTTCACCTGATTTACATAAATGTTATGCTGTTCACAAATTTTAAATAGATCAGGATATAACACACACAGGGGTTTCTCATGCAACTATCTCTCCAGAAAAGTGTATTCTTACCATTCTTCACCTGAATTTTTCTTCCTTGCAGATAAATTTCTTTCACTTTCAGCAAATCAGCCCAAATGGCAGAATCAGTTTGCCTGTGTTTCACAGCACAAATGGATCCATTTTTGATGTATTTGAACTTAATAATCTTTTGCCATAAGCCATCTTCCTTATCCAGTTTCCACCACCACTTACAAAGGAGACTGATGTTCATTTTTCTAATGTCCTTAATGCCTAGACCCCTTTCTTCCTACTTTTACAGATTTTGGTCCACTTAATAAGATGATATTTCTTTTTGGTACCTCTTCCTTGCCAAAAGAAAGTTCTTCTGATTTTGTCTAGTCTATTCAAAATTGTTTTTGGCAACAAGTATATGGACATGTGATATATGGGAGCATTATTCAGACTTGAGCTAATGAGGGTGGATCTACCCGCAATAGACATAGTTCCCCCTTTCCACACATCAAGTTTTTTGGCACTTTTATCAGTCAAAGGAACCCGATCACTAACATGTAACCTACTGGGACTAACTGTGGTACTCCCAAGTACTTGATGAGAAAAGTCCCAACTTGATAATTGAAAATGTCAGCATATTTTCTATCCCATCCTTCCTCATCATTAATGGTCAAAACCTCGCTCTTAGAAAAATTAATCTTAAGACCAGCCATAAGCTCATACATGTACAGCAAAAGTTTCATGTTTGTTGCCCCTACAATGTCATGTTTCAAACAGATTATGGTATCATCAGCTTACTGCAAAACAGCAACACCTCTTTCAACAATATGATCAGCTAGGATCCCCTTGTCTAACCCCTTTATAACTTTTGATGTATGTGCCTAAAAGATTATTCATTTTCACACTCACTGTACCCCTAGATACAACTTGTTCTATCCATGCACACCATTTTGGACAAAGCCCCTAGCAGCAAGGCAATGAAACAAGAATTTCCATTTAATTTGTCATATGCCTTTTCAAAATCAAGTTTCAAAATTATGCCAATTTGCTTCTTCCTCTTGGTTTCATGAAGTATTTCATGCAAAATCATAATGCCACTCATGATGTTTCTACCTTTCATGAAAGCAATTTGGTTTGAATGTATGAGTTTGTCAGCCACAGATTCCAGCCTCAAAGCCAATGTCTTGGTGATAAGTTTATATAAGCAATTTAGCAAACATATTGGCCTAAACTGTTGAATCTTAGCAGCATCAGAAACCTTAGGAAGCAAGGTAATAACCCCATAGTTAATATTACTAATTTCCACTTTTCCTTCATGGAAGTCTGTAAATAACTGTACAATGTCGTTTTTCACAACTTCCCAACATGTTTGGTAGAACTCGATTGGAATTTTGTCAGGCCAGGCTGCTTTATTTCGTTCCATTTGAAACAGAGCAATTTTGATTTCTTGTTCAGAAAAGGACCGGCATAATAATTCATTATCCTGAACAGACACTTGTTCTAACTCATTCCATAATGTTTGATCAATGTGGGTACTGTGATCCTCCTCAGGACCAAACAAATTGGTGTAATACTCAGTGGCATGTTTTAAAAGATTCTCATCCCCTTCAATGATATGTCCATCATTTTCCAGGGATATAACAGTATTTTTCCTTTGTCTCCCATTAGCAATTTTATGGAAATAGCTTGTGTTGTTATCACCTTTTAGCAACCAGGACTCATGACATCTATTAAGCCAGTAGGTTTCCTCTTGGTCAAGAAGTTGCAGGCTTTCACCAATCAACTAGACTTTCCTGGACATTTGTTCAGCATCAAGTCCATCTAATTCCTCTAAGGATTCCAGTTGAGACAACTCATCACTTATAGCACCTATTTTTTTTCTCAGCTCACCTTGTAAATTGAACCCCCACTCTTTGAAATATTGTTTAAACAATTTCAATTTTTCTTGGATCTTATCCAACACAGTTTTTGCTCTACATGGCCTGGACCATATTTTTTCCACAGTGGGGACAAAATCAGGATTGTAAAGCCAACTTAATTCAAATCTGAATTGAATATGCATAATAGGTTTTTGAGGTTCAGAAGATAGAGTAAGAGGATTATGATCAGATATCTCCCTTGGGAGTTTCCTCACTAATGAATTAGGGAAGATGTCTTCCCAGTCTTTTAAGACAAGAATTCTATCAAGCTTTTCCAGTGTGGGGTTCTCCTGATTGTTAGACCATGTAAATAATCCACCAAACATCACAATTTTTCTAAGTTCATAAAAGAGTTGAATGTGCCAGAGTATCTCAAAACACCTCCAGGTTTATTCCTTTCATTCCTATATCTTTAAAATCACCCCCAATCAAAATGGGTTCTCTAGTTCTTGAGCAAAAAGAGGATAACTCAGCTAAGAATTCCATTTTGTTTTCCTCTTGAGCAGCCCCATATACTACTAGAAAATTCCACTTCAGTTTTTTTGTTTATCCAGCATATAATCACCTTGTTCAAAACAACCCACATCATATAAGCCTTTCCTGACACCACACAGGATGCCACCAGACTTACCATGAGCAGAATTATATAACCATAAGAAGTCCTGATTAGGGTCAAAATTTTTAAGCAGTTTTTCATCACAATCTTTGATCATTGTTTCCTGGGTCCCAATAAAATGAAAAGAATGCCGGCAAATGAGATTCTTAAGAAAGGTGGTGTTGCGGGGTCGGAACCGCGGCAAGCATTGTTGTTCGAGTCCGTGTCAGTGTATGGGTCTCCGGTGGCTCGGGTGGACTCAAGAACACAAGAATCACAGAGAGGACGCAATGGTTTATCCTGGTTCGGGCCAATCGGTGGCCTACGTCTAGTAGCTGATGATTCTTATACTCAAAAGCACCCAAAATCGGGGGTTACAACAGGGTTGTAGAGAGAGATTTGGTAGGGGGTTAGCTCGGTGCTAATCCTAAGGTTGCCTCGCCGCTGGTAGAGCCTTCCCCTCGTCGGAGAGGAGGAAGACGACGGGATGCAGTGGAGGGGCTCTCGGTGCCCCTCTCAGGGTTGCCTTGCTCTCGATGCTGAGCAAAGGCCCAATGATGGAGTGGAATGGAATGATATATCTTCTGATGATTGTCCTCCCTTCGTCCCCCTAGGTCCGACCTTATCCCTTATACAACGAGATAGGTCGGGTACATGGTGCTTTGGGGGAACGAGTCTACGGTCTACATGCGCCGGAGTCCAAGAGGGCCTTGCAACGATGTGCTGTGGACCATGGCGGTATCGTGGAGCCGAAGAAGCCTTGGGCGTCGTCCGACTGCTCTGTTCTGACACTTTGCATGTCAGACTGTGTTGGCTTAGACCGACCTCCCCTAGGTGGACCTTCTGGAGTCTTCTTGGTGGTGAAGGAGGTCGACTCCAGGGGCTGACGTACGGGCCCAGGAGCCTCTGAGCCCCTGGAGGCCGCGGGTAAGCTTTGTCTTCTTGTGTCACGCCCCGTGCGTGACCTTGTCGAGAAAGTGGCCGGCAATGCCGTGCCCAAGGGGCAGCGCCGGGGAGCCCCCGAGCCTCGGTAGCTCGGGGCGTGTCTTCTTGTGCCCGGGCCCTGGCTGGCGTCATTGGCCGGGCAGGAGCCAAGGGCCAAGCTGGAGTGTTTGTGTAGATCGGGAACCTCAGGGCTCGGGCAAGCCCTCGAGCCCTAAGCGAAGGCTGTGGCGTAGTCAGACTTGGCAGAGTTCCTTCACCAGAGGGTGCGCGCGAGCATACCCGATGGGTATTGCCCCCGAGCCCCCGGGTGATCCTAGAGGGGTCGGTCGAGGGTCTTCTTCGTTCGGGAACCATTGGACCCGAGGCTTAACATACCCATATGTTAGAATCTCGTCAAGAGCCCCTGAGCCCTTCGTGGCCTCACTTGGCATGATGGCGACGAAGGGTTGAATTCGATCTTTTGGTGACCAAACCCTCCTTGGCAGGGAAGGCTTCCGCTGACAAGGATGCTATGTGCCCTGCTTGGGGCCTTCTTCTCCAAGGTGATGGGTGTTGCTTGGCTGTCGAGGCCGAGCGATGATGGTGCTGATCCCTTCATGAGTCTATGTCGCACAGGTCTTTGACTCGAGCGAGAGCTCGGCGAACTCGTCTGGGAGTTGCTGACCTTAGGACCGGGGGCGCCCTCCTTTTTGTTTAGAGCCTCCGTGGGTCGGGTGATCGAGAGCGTCTGGGCTCTGGCTCGGGGCCGTCTTTGGAGGGGCATACCAGAAAACTTGTTGAGATTGCTTCCCATAGCTCTTATCAGTGACCTGCTTATCTCCTAAATTATCATCCTCACCATTTCTATCAGCCTGTTGTAGATTATCATTACCAGAATCAACTTTAGATTTCTTGGCAGGGCGCAGATTATCATCACCCACTTTGATCCCACTCTTTAACACTTTCTCACCACCCTCTTCAGCCATCTCCCTTTCAAAGCCAAAGTCAATGATATACATACTTAGAGTTCCTTCTGCAGATTTGGATACCTTGGATACATCCCTACAGGCTATCTTCAATCTCACATAATCATACCTGTACCTCGAGCCCTCGTCTATCTCAATCACCTTACCAACCAGTCCACCGACTTTGGCTAAGGTCTTAACAGATCTCTGATCAGCTGGAATTTTACTCACCCTGAACCATCCAGACTGTAAAACACCCTTGGCACCCACAGCTAGTGACTAGGCTTCAATCTTCAATTGTTATTCATTCCTCATAGTCAAATTCTTCAATCGACTCCATTCCTGTGCCATCTTGGCTGTTGGGAACCTTAAGAGAAATTTACCCTCACCAATAGGTCTAGCAGTCCACTTCCAAGAATCAGCTCCTATCAAGTTCATGAATTCCATCTCGAACATCTTAGCATTAACTACCCCAATCACAACAGATATCACAACAGTACTTGCTTTGTCTCTGGCTACACGAGGATCAATACATTCCTCAATGTAGAAGAAGCTTTGGTCTTCAACCTGAGTTGCACAGAGTTCTGGAACATAATTCCATGGGAGGCACTTCTTGCACTCCAAGATAGAGTGAATAGAAAAACGACAATTCTCACAAAACTGTCTACGATATTCCTTAGTGCTATGATTAAACATACCGCAGTTCTCACAAGCAAGTTTCTGATCAGAGTTGTTACCATGTGTCTTTCCAGCAGAGTTATGAGAAGTACCTCCATCCGGATGTCCACTATCAGTAGGGGCGTCGGTGTCCTTGGCGCCCCACGTACTCTGCTTCCCATCTTGTTTTTCTTGATTGCCTTCTCACTTGTGATTGTTCTGATCTTGCCCTTGCTCATGAGTCCCCTTAGCTGCATCTTCATCTGCAGCTCCATCAATCCTCTTCTCCTCAGCCGCTCCACCGTCCTTGCGCTTCCACGAATTAGGTTGCGGATCCATTTGCCCCCTTCCTCTTGGAAATCCTCCCCCAAATCCCTCTCGATTTTAGCCGAAATCACCCCTTCGGCCGCCGCCTCGGGGCTGCATCTTGACTTTGACGATGGGAGTTGGCTCAGCTCTCACTGCCGCTGCGTAAGATCTCGCCGGCGATCCTCTCCACAGGTGGCCAACGAATCGGGATAGATTAGAGGAGGGTTTTGGCAGAGGTGTGGATTTAGGGTTTGGCTGATCCAAATAATCCACTCCGCTTTGGGACGGGCTTTTGGATCCGGGTGGAGAGTGCCTCGACTCGAGGTCACCGTCACCTTCACACTCACCCAGATCTTCGCCGCGTGTACCTTGCAGAGGATGTGACCCTAGGATACCCGGTACCAATCTCACCTTGGGTAGTAGCCGGAACCATGTGGAGCCAAAAGCCTTCGCGCGCTGCAACTTCTCTGGACTATCAACGCTTCTGCTGCGTCTGTTTCTGGTCCAGCAGAGCTCAATTGGAACAGATTTCAACAATATTGAATCCTCAGCAACCCTCTCGAATGGGAAGCTCTTCGCCGTGGCGGTATTCGTGAAGATCCCATCACCTGAGTCGAACGGAGGTCCATGGCCTCTCCACGTCTTCTTCACCCGGGCCGCCTCAGCCAAGATCGGAAACTCCTGACTCCGAAACACCCGCAGTGAGAGAGAGAGACGACGCGAGGTCCGAGAGCTCACTGGCGCAGTGAAACCCCCTGACGCAGGGTCGCCCTCCCCTCTGCGATGGTGCCGGAACCGCCGGGATGCGTGCCGTCGACGAGGGGATCCCCGTTGGCGCCGCTGTCGCCGAGGGGGACTCTCGGAGAGACGTGTCGGTTACGGAACTCGTTCGAATGATTGTCAACACAACACGAATATGATCTCACCATCCTTGAAGGTGATCTTGCCGAAATCCTTCAGCAATGTGCACGGTCTTCACTGCCTCCTAGGCTGATCGCGTGGTGCGCTTGCGAGAGAGCGAGCAATGCATCTCTGGAGGGGCCGAACGCAGGATGGCCGCCATGGCCAGCTTGTCATCTCGGTACTCCACCTGCTCACCTTCGTCAAGCGCGATGCTTGCCAGATTTCGGCCGCCTCCATGTCCACCTTCATCAATAGCGCCCAATTCTGGTGATTGGTACTTGTGAGCATAGGGTACCGGACTTGGCCGGTCTCCTTAATGATGCGCTCGACGATCATCCCTCCGCAACATCCACGGCGCGGATCGGACGACTGCGACACCCGACGGTGTGGCGGCGGCGAGCGAGAGCAATTCGCTCCGAGGATCGGCGGTGATCGGAAGGAGTGGACGGACATCGTGATCCGCACAGAATGGTAACCGCTCTGATTCCAAAGGTTGGGGCACGCTGGGGATTTCTCACCGCCGGCAAACTGGAAACGACGCACTCAGAGAAGCTCGGTGTTTTTGGTGCTGTCAACTGGCAGCGTTTTCAGTTGTTTATCTTGCAATATAAAGGAAACTTACAAGGAGCTATTCTCCTGATTGCGCGGCACGAGCGTCACTATGATCGTGCCATCCCACGACCACGCAAGGGCCACACAGGACTCGGACGTGCCTCCGCATGAACTAATCGCATGCGTCAGGCTTACAAGAACTCGACTGACGAAGCTGAAACTCTGAAACTGAAAGGGAAAGACAGACTCTGAAACTCTGAAACGAAAACGAAAGAGAACTGACTGACGAAACTGAAACTCTGAAATTGAAAGGGAAAGACAGACTGACAGGCTCTGAAACTCTGAAACGAAAACGAAAAACAGAGTGATGGTGAACAGCTGGAGTAGATCAACAGAAATAGCCTCCACATAAGAATACAGTACCAGATGATGCACCTGAACGGAAAGACAATGGCATCCTCGAATATCTTCAATCACTGATTATTTTTGGCCACTTGCTGGCATATTCTTTGTCTAAATACTTGGGTCTGTCCTTCAATTCTTCTACCAAGAACTTGGTTACTTCATCTGCTTGATTACCAACACTGAGATGCAACTCTTTGAGACTCTTAAGAGTCTCAATGCCATATATCCCTTCGAAGGCTTCAAACCGCATATCAATCCTTTCGAGTGCTGGCATTACGTCTTCAACTTTAACTGCAAAGCTCAGCCTTGGCACGAGAGTTGCAAAGAAGCGAAGCAGCTTTAGACTCTCGAATCCTCCAGGTGGAACAATGATCTCCCTATAAGTAAGCAGTTTATTTTCCTCAAGGATGTCCACTATGTCTCGATCATCCTTCCCTGCAGTGAGGGTAAAGGTGAGACTGAATAGTTTGGGCAGGTTCTGGATGAGCTTGAAAGTATCTTTTCGAAGAACTGTCACTGAAAGTGTCAGCTTGTAGAGATTATTGAGATCTTTGATCCACTTTGGGGGGCTCTCCATCTTGCCAGATAGCTCCAGCCCAACAAGGTACCTTGGAGGAGTGGACATGGAGTCCAGTGAGTTGATAAAGTCAGAGCCCTCATCATTGATTGCCAGAGTCTGCAGACCACAACTGCAGAGATATTCAATGGCGGAGCGTAATTGTTTGACGGTCTGACCACCCTCCTGTATGTTGAGCTTGTAAATGGCAAGCTTTCTTAGCCCCGTCAGCTGATGAAGGCTTGCTACAGCTGTTGAGTCCTCGTTGATCTCAATCCCTGACAGTATACGAAGTGCTTTCATTGGCTCCTTATTCTTTTCATTTGGCAACTTCAACGCCTTCTTCATTGGGTTTTTACTCCCTCCAAGCATGCTACGAAGACGTTTGAGCTGGCCAAAAGATTTTGGAAGCTCCTCAACTCTCGTCTCCCTTATGTCAAGAGTTTCCAGGTACTCGAGCTTTCCTATCTTTGATGGGATATGAACAACCTCTGTTCGTCGGAGGCTCAAATACTTGAGCACAAGCATTTTACATATGTCATTCAGATACTTATCTGTCATACCCTTCCAACCCTCAAGATCCAGAACTTGAATTATTCCATTATTGAATGAATGGAAAGGAAGTCGTCGGTTCTGGCTTCCAAACACTGTCAGTGATCGCACTTGGGACAAGTTCATGCCTTTTGTTGAATTCTCATGCTTGGAACCACTGCTTTGCATGGAGAGTCGACGGATTTTGTTGCTAGGAGTTGGCATCAGCCAATGGCCACCAACAACAGTAATAAAGTTCTCTTCACTTGATTTGGACACAATATACTCAAGAATCATGTCATGAACTTTAAAGGATTTTACCTTCCCATTGCTGCTGTGATCCTCAGGGCGTATTATCTTCCTACTTATGAGCTGATTAAAGTATGTTTCTGCAACTTCCTCTGCACTTAGCCCTTGCTTCTCTGTAACAAAACATTCAGATATCCATCGTCTGGTCAGACGCTTCTTATTAATTTTTGAACCCTTGGGAAATATGCTCAAGTACAATGAGCAGGTCTTGAGATCTGGAGGCAAATCATTGTAGCAATAATCGAGTATCCTTGTGACTCCATCGAGGGTAAGGGGAGCCACCTGCTCTGGAAATAATGTCTTGCAAACTTTACTCCAATGGTCATTCCCTTTTGTTGGGTTGCAAGCAACAAGGCCAGCCATGGTTACTATGGCCAAAGGCAGCCCCCCGCAATACTTCCATATCTCCTCATGGACCTTTTCTTTCTCACTAGAAATATCGGCTGAATGTGGATTATCAGTTCCCTCTCCTTTGGAGCACATCGTACCAGCAGCTTGTGATCTTGCATTCACACTTACGCTTTGCTTGCTTCTTTGGGATTCAGAAATACCTTGGTTAAATAGACTTTCGGACATATCATCAGTAAGAGCTTTAACTGTATGCAGATAATCATCAGTCCCATCTCTTTCTGAGCACGCGGCACCAACAGCTTGAAATCTGCTAGTCACAATTACTTTACTGCCTTTTGCTTGTGGCAACCAAATTTTAATTTTGTCCCAAGTTTCTACAGACCATATGTCGTCAATCAAGAAGATATACCTGTGAAGAAAAACCAAATAAAATACAATTAAAGTTAGAACAAATAAAACGTGCTAGATTATTTGTCTTTTGCATGACACGTCGTGACCAGCTAGATTTATGCATTAGTTGAATCCCTAACATACTCCAACTAGGGATGGCATCAAAGCTCAGCTAATTAAGTTCCTTGTGGTGGAGTATGACTGCATACCGGAGTTGAAGTCGTCCACTTGCAGTCAATGGAGAAGCTATAGCGTTACCCACAACAAAATATAAAACCAATAACTAGGATAAAATTTTCATCATGATTGCGGCTTAAATCCACACGCCTACAAAACAAGCGGAGCGCCGTTCCATTTGCTTTAGCTTCGCCATTCCTTACAGCGATGCACCTGTGAACTTCAACCTCGAGATCTGGTGGCCTAGTCTTTCTGATTGTGCTCATATAAATAGGGTACGTGCGTGTGTCCGTAGGTGTGAGTATGCATGCAAGTAGTATATGATTGTCAGTACGTGTACTATGATACAAAAAATAGGAATGACAACAGGTCACCATTTTGCACCCCGGCCCTACTGCTCCCATCAGATACAATACCTATGGATTGGATTGCCATTAGAATAGACTAGTCCATAAACATGTGGGTTCACACGGTTTAGAATTTTAGGTGACAAATAATCATTAGTCATTATTTATACCTTTGATTAAAACTACTTATATATATATTAAAGGGCAATGCTACAGTACAAATTTTACTTCCTAGGAGGTAATACCTCAAACGAATCTCAACCATTGATTTTCTAGATTTTTTGAATTAATAAATTAATTAATCTGAGAAAAGAAAAAGAAACATTGTTAAATCAACTCATCATGGGAGCCAAGCAAGGGCACACGGTCCCTTCCTTTTCCGTGGGCATCGTTCCCTTTGCCCTTTGCATGAAAAATACATTAAATATTCAGTTATAAAATAAGATACATGTATGAAAGAAATCAATAACCAACATATATATTAATTGATCCGTGAACTTTAGCTATCTAAAAAATATGTTACAAAATACAAACTCGATTAAAACTATATTACATAATCGAGTAGCTTTTTAATAAACTATATAGCTGTTACGTATATTGAGCACGTAAAGTGACTATGTAAAGTTCCGTATGCACGTAAAATTTCTTGTACTTTGGACATGTACGTATGGAAGATTGTGCATGACGAGGAGACCAGGATATCTGTCAAATCACGCATGCCTCAATCAAACCTAGACAAGATTTTTTATATCTAAAATATTCCTTATTTAGCTTTTTTATAAAATGAAAAATTCAATAAATATATTACCTCCTAGGATGTAATAGATGACCGTAACCGTCCGATCGAAACAAATGAACGGCTCATAGTCATTTAGGTGTACCGTAGCAAAGCCCCTTGCATGAGACTTCTATGTATCTTTCAATATGCATTTAGTAGGAACCTTAGCTTAAACTATGGTGACTCTTGTTAGAGTCCATATCTTATGATGTCATGAATCATAAATTATGAGTTTGAAATATAGGTTCTATTGATTGCTACATATTTTTAATCCTAAATTTAAATTAAAACTAGTATGTTTTATATATTAACACTCATTTTTACAATGTAAAAATAAATACCTTACATCATAGACTACACTCTTAAGTACCTACACCATGTTATTTATTATTAGTGGTAGATCTCGGAAGAAGACTTTGCTGGGTAGCAGTGCTGATCTCAAGAGGATGTTAGTATTTAAGCCATATATTCACTATGTACTCCAGAATCTCAAAGGCCACAAAGATATAACCACATGTGTTCTGCACTAACCTCCACACTTCTTAAGATGTTTGAGTTTTATTTTCAAATAATTAGAGCATCTCCCAGAGTCTTTCTAATGCTTACTTTCTAAATCATTATTTGGAGAGCCATCTGCATGAAAAACGTGTTTCATATCTTTTCACTCTCCAACATATTGTCTGTCTTGTGTGCATTCTGGAGAGCTATTCTCATTTTCTATCTTTGGCTAGCGAGAAATCCGAAGATGAATAATGGCTATTGGAGGGTGTTTTTACACTAAAATGACTATTCTTGTCAGTTAGAAAGAATACAAAGAGTCTCTTGGAGTTGTTGTTATAGGTACAGTAACGATATATTATACTATCAATATAGAAATGTCAAATATTTTAGTTAAAATATACAAATATATCTAAAGTAATTATTTATATAGATTATATGTAATGGTTATTAAGAATTTAAATAACTTGTTAAGATCATTAGCATAAGAGTCCATAAGGAAATATTTTTCATGATTGCTAAAATAGAATATATAGGTATTCTATATAGTACCCTGGTTATTGAATATTATTCATAGCACCAGCCTGGCTCATGCTCCCGGTCCATCTTTCTTTTTTCTCGCCGATGCCACCTGCAACCGCATTTGGGATCCGTTCCCAACCCACGTTCTCAACCGCTCCACTAGCTTGTCCCGTTCGCTCGTCCTGCTTCTGTCCGTAATCCTGCCGTCGCCACCCCACCAACTGGCGTTGCCTCTCTTCTCTCCGGCCTCTGGCGCCTCTCCCCACCCTTCCGGCGCGGAGCTACCCCGCACCGGCCGACACCGCCCCTCTCCCATCTGGTAGCGCCCCTTTCCCATCCAAACGATGCACCTCGTCCCCAACCCTGCACTACCGACCGTCCTAATAATTAACATCCTCAGCTCGCCACAAACACGGCCCCCAGCCAAGAAGACCTAGGCATGGGCGGGCACCGACGTGACCTCAGTTCACCCGGCACTGACGATAACCC
The DNA here is from genome assembly GCF_019320115.1 of Miscanthus floridulus. NCBI lineage: Eukaryota > Viridiplantae > Streptophyta > Magnoliopsida > Poales > Poaceae > Miscanthus > Miscanthus floridulus. The sequence continues at coordinate 30,896,786 of NC_089582.1, read as the reverse complement.
ACACCTTGCCTGCTTTATTTGTCACTTCGACATGCATATCCATTGCTCAAGTGTGCACGAGCTGGAGAGGTCTCCGAGCCCCCGCCCAGGCGCGTCGCTACCACCGCTTAACCCATGCTCTCCCATGGGCTAGAATCTTAGAAGACCTTATAAGCATTCGTTATTGTTTAGTACCTCTAACTAATCAAAAGTACTTAGATTAAATTATTTATTTTAATTTTATCTTTGTCATTTTCTAATACAATTTGCATATAAGATACTTTGTATCTATCTAGTTATGATAAATTTTTAAATTACCGATCTATATGTTTCTTCATTTATATCCATAATTTTTTTCAATTTTCATGGCGCCTCTGTGTATCTTCAAGAGGCATTTAGCTGAAATCTTAGCTTAAACTATGCTAGCTCTTGTTCTAGCCTATATCTTATGAAATCACGAATCAAAATGTTGGGACAAGCGTCCTAAACTAGGATGAGAGTAGAAGGCTCCTTCGAGAATGCTAGCAGGAGAAGCACCCCCCCCCCTGGGAGCTGGAGAAGGTCCCCCGGAGAAGGGCGACGGGAGAAGGCCTCCCGGTGAAGGCCGACGGGAGAAGGTCTCCCGAAGAAGGCTGACGGGAGAAGGCCTCCAGGTAAAGGCTGACGGGAGAAGGTCTCCCGGATAACGCTGGCGGGAGAAGGTCTCGCGACGAAGGTCTCTGACGAAGGTTCCGGACAAAGGCCCGATGGTTGCGCCGTGTGAAGGCTCCACGAAGAAGGCTTCACAGTGAATGTCTAATGCGGAGGCTCAGCGGAGAAGGTTTCGTGACGAATGTTCCGGTCGGAGAAGGTCCGGAGAAGGCCTCCCGACGAAGGCCTGGCCGGAGAAGGCCTGCCGACGAAGGCTCCAACACACAAGAGAGGAGAGTGAGGCGGCAACTAGGGTTTACGAAAAATGTGTGGCAGAGGAGAGAGCCCCCTTGCCCTCATGTTCTTAGCATTATATAGGCAAACGGTAATTTACAAGCGACCCCTCGGTTGGGGTGGGTTCTACATGCCACTCCAATGGTGCTAGTTGGGCCTCTTCTAGGGGACTTGGCCCATATGAATATGGCATGTCCCAACACTAAATTTTGATTTTTAAATATTAGTTTTATGGATTGATACAGATTTTTTATCCCAAGTTAAGTTGAAACTATGGTACTTATTGTATCTTTTATTAATACTCATTTTATGCTTTTAAAAATAAGGACTTTAGGTTATACACTACACTCTTAAGTATGATGATGACATAAACAGTCATTTAAAACCTGCACCACATTGCTTAGATTAGTAGTAGAGGTTGAGGGAAGATCTAGGATAGGTAGTATTAATCTCAAGAAGAAATTCAAATTACCTTTATAATGACTATTTACTTCAAAGAAATCTAAAAGGCTGGAAAGTTATGTCACAACATGTGGTGTGCACTAACCTCCTCCACTTCTTAAGGTGTTTGAATTTTCATATGAAAGAATTATATGTGTACAAAAGGTTATGTTATTAATGTAGATCTGCCAAATGTTTTAGTTAACAAGTATAAAATATATCTAGCAATAACTTATATAATTTTATGTCATGGGTTATAATATAACTTTAAATATTTTGTTAGTTTCACTGAAACATGATATATATAATCTCATATATGCAAGTTTACTTGGTCCACATGATGGCACAGTATATGTGCTTACTTTTTTCAAATTTTAAATATTAATATAAATAGGAGTGGGTAATGCAGAAACAAATATACTCATCTGTTCCAAATTATAAGTCGCTTTGATTTTTTTGGTTCATCAATTTTGCTATGTATCTAGACATATTATTATATTTAGATGCATAGCAAAATGGATATACCAAAAAAATCAAAGCGACTTATAGTTTGGAACAGAGGGAGTACAATTTATGGCTCTTTAAACTGATTATTTGTAATAGAAGATTTTGATGATTTAGATATTGATTTGAGTGGACAAGTTTGTAATTAGATGTAGATACATTAAATTATGTTTTTTAATGGCTAAATCAGCAATTTATTGACAGATTTAGGCGTCACCTTATGTTGATTTACACAAGCAAAGAGGTGGATAATATCCAATGGCTATTATTATCAATAGTGATTAGAGTTAACATGATTGATGACCAGATGTATTTTATTAGAATTTACCTTTTTTCGAGCAGGCCTCAGGAGGATTATCATGGAGTCTCCGTTAGGGACCTCTCCAATTAGAATTTCTATAATTTATGTTTTTTTAGAAGTGCAACATGTATTTAGTTGAAACCTAAGCTTAAGTTATATAAAACTCTTGTTGCACCCCTTTATGTGGCATCATGAATCTATAATTTAGCTTTCAACTTTAATCTAGATGTTTTAATTTTTTCTCTTTTTTAAGTTGAAACTCTATCACTTACTATATATTTGATTCAAAAATTATATTTTTTATTTTATTAAAAATATTGTAGGTTCCAGGGCAGGCTCTTGGTTCTTACAACAACATGATGTTTCAATCAAAATATATAAACTTATTTAATATGACAACTCATAAAATTTATCCACGGAGTATTAATATAACTTAAAGTAATATGTCCGTGTTATTACTATGTGGCTTATTAAGGAACAATTTTCCATATTTGATAAGTTATAAAAAAATATTTATCCTAATGTATACATGTTTACTTAGCTTATATGGCAGAGCGTAGCATTAAACTTACTTTTTACTTGTGTGCAATTTAGGAGTTAAAGTAATCTGTCAGTGTTATTATTATGTGGCTTATTAAGGAACAATTTTCCATATATTTGATAAGTTATAAAAAAATATTTATCCTAATGTATACATGTTTACTTAGCTTATATGGCAGAGCATAGCATTAAACTTACTTTTTACTTTTGTGTAATTTAGGAGTGTTAGTATTAGTATATAACTTAAAGTGAATTGTTATGTCATTGCTACGTGGTTTGTTAAGGAACTGTAACACCTTGCATCCAAAATTTGCTTATGGCCAACTCCTCACGCAGAATGGACCGGTATATGCGTAACACCTTTCTTACACTTCCATTCTCGTTTCGTATAAAAGGGTTAATCCAGAGGTGCTATATTTGGAACGACAAGGATTATAAGGTGGCTCTTATTCTCCTAAACTTCCAAGATGGTATTAAGGGTGTGTTCGTTTGAGCTATGGCTTCTAGAAAAGTTGTTGTGAGGTGTGGGCTATAGAAAAACTATTGCGGGCTGTGGATTGTGATAATGTTGAAAGCTATTTGGTTGAATAGTTGTGGCTTCTGAAAAACCATTGTTAGTTGATTCCACGTGTCATCTGTGACCCCACGTGTCAACCACCCAATACATACTTCTCTGTTTTTTTCATGTGGGTTTCTTCTCATGTCGTCGACGAAGCAAAGGAGGCCAGCAAGGGGCGGCAAAAGCTCGTGGCCTAGGGGTGTTGGCGAGGGGCGGCGAAACTCGCATCCTATGGGTGCCGGCGAGGGGCGGATCTCCGACCGAGGGGCACCGACAAGGGGTGGAGCTCTTGCCTAGCTAGGGGCGAGGGGCTAGCAGCATGACGGCTGATGTTGGAGCGCTGCGGCCATAGTGGACCCACCCTGCAGTGCAGCGGACTTGGAGCGGACCGGTGTGGAGCGTCGCGATGTCAACGGGGAATTCCCCGTCGGGGGTTACTGCCCCATCCCCGTCCCCGCGGGGGCAAATTTCCCCCGTCCCCGTCCCCGTCCCCGTGAAGGCTCATGGGGAGCACTTCTTCCCCATCCCCGTCCCCGCTCGGGGATTTAATCCCCGCGGGGATCCCCATCCCCGCATCAACTGCACACCCACGCTGCTGTCATCCTGGATTTCCGCACCTAGACGCGCCGTCGCCGACGAATCCGCACCTGGAGGCACCATCGGTGGAGCCCATGCAGCCGGATCTGGTGGAGGCGGTGGAGGTCGAGCAACGCCGCCGCCGCTTGCTGTATCGGGTGCGTGTGGCCCCCCGCTGCTGGATCCGCTCCTCGCGTTGGATTTGCCTCCTCGCCGCAGATCCGCCGCCTCCATTGCTGATGCGCCCTCCGCGCCAGGGCCTACGCCTCCAGGGGCCTCTACCGCGCCATCGACAGAGGAGCCTCGCTCGCCGCTAGAGCCCTGCAGAGGAGACGCGGTTTCACCGACAAGGTCACCACGACTTTGCCTGGATCTGTGGAAGGAGGTCCCGGATTCACCAAAGAGGCACGGGCTTCTCCCAGAGCGTGCTCGGCTTCTCGTGGGATTGGGGAGGGCAATCGGTAGAAAGAACGAACTAGTAGGCATCATAGCCAGTGGCAGGTGAGTAAGTTTCACGAAAACTTCCATCTCACATCCGGTGGAAGCAGGTCTCTAGCTGCTGAGAAATTTGAATTTTGGGAATAGCTTATTTCTTTTTTTAAGAATTACACAGAACGCACGCTCACAACGCATGCAGACTTATCCCTATGAACACGCATGCAACCCCTACCCCTATAAGGTTCTTCGAAAACTGGACCAGCAAACCATTGAGATTGATGAAGTCAGTATTCACCTCACTATCGACGAGAACGTTGCCTATCACTGAAAGCACAACGCCGTTAAATCCGAATATTTGTTCCCACGAGGAGTCGAACTCAGGACCCGAGATGCTACTAAGACTTGTAACCACTAGGCTATGGCCCTCTCACTACCGGGAACAGGATCTTGGGCACACGGCAAAGGCACGAAAACACATGGCAATCCCTTGTAAAGGGCACTCGGTAAAATTTTTATCGGCAAAGAATATTTGCCGAGTGTTTTTTGTCGGGCACTCGGCAAAGACTTTGCCGAGTGCCCAAAAAACACTCAGCAAACATTTTTCGAAAAAAATTAAAAAAAAACAAGCACCACCGCCCGCCACCACCGGCCGTCACCCACCACCGAGCTGCCTCCCGCCGCCACCAAGCCCGCCACGCCACCACGCCCGAGCTACTAGTGCCGAAGCTAGGTCCCGCCTCGACCACGACCACCGCGCGGTCAGCCATCGCGCACACCACCACGAAGCCCGTGCCCACCACCACGGAGTCTGCCGCCTCTCGCGGGGCCCTCGACGCGAGGCCTCGCCCCGCGAGTCCCCGCCGGATCCGGGGAGGAGGGGCGGTGCGGTGGCCGGATCCGGGGAAGAAAGGTGAAAGGAGGGGCGGGGCGGTGGCCGGAGAAAGGGAGAGGAGGGGCCGGGTCCCCGCCAGATCCAGGGAGGAGGGGCGGTGCGGCGGCCGGATCCGGGGAAGAAAGGTGAGAGGAGGGGCAGGGTGGCGGCCGGAGAAAGGGAGAGGAGGGGCGGGGTCCCCGCCGGATCCGGGGAGGAGGGGCGGTGCGGCGGCCGGATTCGGGGAAGAAAGGTGAGAGGAGGGGCGGGGCGCGCGGATTTGGAGAGAGGGAGGCGGGGCGGCGGATTTGGAGAGAGGGAGGAGAGGCCGGGGCGGCGGATTTGGAGAGAGGGAGGAGGGGCCGGGCGCGCGGCGGCGGATTTGGAGGGCAGATTTGGAGAGAGGGAGGCGAGTTTTTTTTTCATTTGCCGTGTGTTTTAGATCTGAGCACTCGACAATTTTTTTTTTATTTTTTTCTTCTTTTTTCAGAAAAAGATTTTATTTCTTTGCCGAGTGTTTTTTTTACACTCGGCAAACCCCCTCTTTGCCGAGTGTTTTTTTTACACTCGGCAAACGCCCTCTTTGTCGAGTATTTTTTTGTTCCGAGTGTTTTTAAAGCAGCACTCGGCAAAGAACTTGTTCGCCGAGTGCCCGAGGAAAGACACTCGGCAAACAGAAAAACACTCGGTAAATTTGAGGATTCCGGTAATGTTTCACGGAAAATCTGATTTCTTCGTAGAATATAGGAGGGAGTTTGTCCCTTTGGTTGGCTTTTGGCTTTTGGTTTTTTAAGAAGAAAAAAAACAGGTTGGGAAGCCAACCAAAGCCACCCTAAACCCACCAACTACAACTTCTCATGTACCATGTGGGCTAAGAACACAACTACTACAGGCTTCTATCTAACTAGGATTTTTTCCCTCTAAAAAAATTCTAGCACTATATATATAGTACTTATTAAACTATTTTCCATATCAGATTAGATTGGATTTAAGGAATATTTTCTTTTGTACAAACCAAGATGGATGAGTGCAAATTTAGGGAGGGGGGTTAAGTTTAGATTAACATTTATAATAATAAATATGGGTAATTTAGATACAAGAGGCTATTTCACGTATTTTCATATACGCTGCACGCAGTCTGCAATATGGCTACTAAAAGCAAAGCATTGGTTTAGAGGTACCTCTTTCCTCGCAGGCGCGATTGCAGTTCATCGATAAGTTGGTCACGGGTCATGTTGTCTATCTTGCTCTGTGTCCCTTGAGTACCACCATCATTGCCTTGCTTGCTCTGAACACGGAAGAGTGGCACAAGCCGCTTCGATAGGCCTGGTTTGATGCCAGCAGCTAGGTTCTTCTCTGCAGGTGTCCCTGTGCTGCGGTCTTGTTGTTCCTGCTCTATGTCCCGTGGCTTGATTTGGCCCAGAATATCCCTGAGGACTTGATCTTCGTCATAGTTTTGTGACACCGTGACTAACGCTCGGCAGTCGAATTCTTTCCCGAAATCCCGATACAGTTTGGTGGCAATGGTGGTCTTTCCCACCCCACCGAATCCGACAATGGCAAGAACAGCACGATCAGAATGTTTACCCTCTTTTTCCATCCAAGTCTGAAGCTCCTTCATGTCCTCCTTCACAACCACCGGATTCAGCGTGTGGATAAGCTGACGGTTGGGCATAAGATGTTCACCAATGCCAGACGTAAGAGCATGGGTTGCTCCCGCTCCGGGGCTGCTGCCATCTTTTTTGCCTGGGTTATCAACTCCATATCTACCTCGCCGCTCAGCAATGTGCTGCGCCCTAACCTTGAGCTCAGCAATCTTGGAAGCAATTTGACGGCGAGGCCAAAACGTTCGCAGCTCGTAGATTCTCGTCACTATGAAGGAGCATGTTGTATCGCTGAGGGGATCGTGAGGTAGGCGGTGGGCGAAATCATCGATGCAGTCTTCCATGTCATATGCCATGTCACGGATCTGCTTCATCCAGTTCTTGATCCGGAGGTCGTGGTCCTCTTGGGTCGAGCCTAGGTCACCAAGGAATGCCTGCATGGTGGCGAGCTCGTCGGTGATGTACTGAATGTCACCTCGTACGCCACGGATCAGAGTGTACTCCTGGGCAAGGAGGCCTCCCAGCTTGCCCAGGAGAGATTTCATGGTGGCATCCGAAGCACCCACCACAAGCTCCATCTTCTCCTTCTCTACACTCTTCAATACTGCAATCTCTTTCCTGCTGTTGCAAATGCAGCGAAGTATGAGTGGTGGCTGAAAGCTCAGAGCGAGCACAGAACACGGATAAACATCCACTGCCTTCCCAGCAGTAGTTAGTCTATCTATAAATTATTAAAAGGAAAGAACAACTACATATCTAATCAGCACATGAAACAATTCTTGTGAATGTTAAATTTCCCCCGATCAAAGAACCACTGCAAATATGCCAATGAAAGAAACGCAAATTCGAGCTCTAATATCAACAACCAAACAATACTAGAACAAGTCCAATTGAACGGTGTTCTCCAATTTACACATTTTATTTGAATCAAGGTGCTAATTAATTGACCTTGGCCTCTCTCAGTCTGCTGCGACGATCCCCGCAAGGTTTTGAACAATCAACTAACACGGCAAGGAAACAAATAAGCTACCAGATAACAAAACGGAAGCAGAAAATAACAGGGAGAGGGCAGAGGAGGCAGATATGAACACGACCCTACCGAGGAGGTTTTAACAGGCATCGGTGGCCACGGTGGCCGCCGTCCGTGGCGTCAGCGCACGGTACAGACGAACTGAAGGCCGATGGGAGGTTAAGATCCGTAAATCGTTTTTGTTTGTTTGGATGAAACAAAGGAGGTGACCGAAAGAAGACTGTGGCAGCGGTGCCAGCGTCAGCGTTGGATTAGGCGTGCCGGGGAGGAGGGGGGAGGGGAAACACGAGGTTGGTTGCGGTTGCGGTGGCGGTGGCGGCGGCGGCGGTGGCGGTCTCGCCATGAAGAGGAAGTAGGATGTGCCCGGGCAGGAACTCGGACGGGGATGTTGCTAGTTGCCCGAAGGACATATTGGACATTTCTTATTTATTAACACAGTTTTTCTAGTTACAAGAGTCTCTTTACCTCCTCTCTTTATATTCTTTTTAATTTAATAGAATAGAGACTCTTCAAAAGTCACTTTAAATAGATCACTAAATATGGATATTCTTTATTTTAATTCAAAGCTGAAAAGCGTCTCTTTATAGTGTGCAAAGAAAAGTTATCGAAAAAATGATTTTTATTTAAATAACTAGACCTATAATATAAAACGGAGTGAGTAATTATATTGGGGTCAAGTTGTAAGATCTCAAGGATGGGATCGCACACTTCAAAGAAAAAACTCTGACTCAAACAACAAGCGTCCTGTTTGTTTGGCTTAAAAGCCGTATTTTTTCAGCCAACGAACAGTATTTTTCTCTCACAACAAATCAGCCAACAGTATTTTCAGCCATGACTTATCAGCCAAATAAGCCCAAACGAACAGGGCGAAGTTCTGCAAGTAGAATAAATACGTACTCCAAAGACGTTTGACTAATAAGTAGCATACAACACTAAGCGTATGTTTGGAGCCCCTTCTATAAATTTTAGAGCTCTAAAAACTTTAGAGCATTTTATCTCAGTTTTAAGCTCTAAAGCTTAAACATGAGATAGGCTAAAGTTTAGAGCTAAGTTTAAACCACTTCTTTGGAGACTTTAGCTCTAAATTTTAGAGGTCTAAAGTATTTAGAGGGTTGAATCCAAACAACCCTAAGACTACCTGCGGGTGGGAACTCCCTACGGAAACTGCTCCTCCCTCGAGGCATCCTCTCACCGGCCTCTACGCCACTACATCGATCCACATCCTCTCTCTCCCATCCGGCGACCACGCTGATAGTTAGAGCAGTGGGGAACCGACCCCTTCGTAGATCTAGGTTTGTTCTCTGTTTCTTGCAGGGTTTGGTTTCTGATGTCAACGACGAGGTGCAGATGCACCCAAGAAAAAATAAAATACCATCGAGTGGATCGATTTTTCATATGGTTACGGCTCAAGTTTACGCACCTATAAGGCACAAGCACCATTATCTAATTTGCCCTTGTTTTGTCACCGAATCCGATGGACTATATGGACTATATGTTTACTCTTAGCAGAAGACAATATATATCGTATCATCAATCAACATTCAAACGATGGAATTATACAACTGAAGTGTGATTTGGCAATCAGGTATTGATAACCACGAAGGTACTATGAAAGCAACACACGTGGTCCAACCTCTATTCAATTCATTTCCCTTTCAAGTACTATGCATAATGATTACGGTATGGAGACGACCCGGCCGGCGGTAGGCCAAAGTGACCAATCAGGCAGTTAATGAAAACGCTCTCTCATCGATAGCTGTTAATGATTGAGAAAGGTATAACAGCTCAGGAGCAACCCAAGAGAGTGTCTAAAAATAGGCAACAAAATTTATAATTCAGCTTTCTCTAAAATAAAATAGAAATCTCTCTCAAAAGCTAGATCATTCCAACAGCCTATCTAAATTCGCCGCTTTTCATATTCAAAACTGTCGCATCATCGTTCATTTTTTTTTTCCTGTCACACGCTGTTGCCACAGTTCGTTGAAGATTAACCATACCTGCATATTCAGACTGCAGTAGTGGGAGCAGTGACTAGCAATTAACCAGGGGCCAGTTTAGCTGCCGAAAATTTTGGCAAAACGACACTGTAGCATTTTTGTTGTTATTTGATAATTAGTGTCCAATCATAGTCTAATTAGGCTTAAAAGATTCGTCTCGTGGATTTCGTCTAAACTGTGTAATTAGTTTTATTTTTTATTTATATTTAATGTTTCATGCATGTATCAAAGATTCGATGTGACGGGAAATCTTGAAAAATTTGACGTTTTGGAGGGGAACTAAAGCCCCAGATTCACGCTACTCAAGGCATCGCTACTAGTACCTACCATCCAAGGTACACCGTCCACATTTCACTTTTTTTCTTTCCTGATCCAAGACTGGGAGTAGAACTACAAGGGGAAGAATGAATCCATTCATTCTTATCTTGATTTGAATGACTCTTGCTGTACTTCGGTGCCGCATGCAAAGCCAGTTGTGGCGGGCTTGATGGCAACTCCCGGGAAACAAGATCTGCCGGCTTGATGGCAACTCCCGGGAAACAAGATCTGCCGTCCGCTCGTTCGGGAAGGGCGAGCGCTATGCGAGAAGAGGTGCACGGAGGCGAGACTTCACCCATCACCGAAAACTGGTTTCGTACTTTTATCATCCCGTAAGGTGGTTTCGCTCGTTTGCCATTATAAAACTGATGTAACCTGCTAAAATATATTTCAGGTAGTTTTAATTCGTGGAAAAAAAGACACATCCTTCCGGTTCTACCCCTGCCTGCTTTCTCACCGCATGCCGTGTCCGGCTGCGTATCCTCGCAGCGCTGCTCCGCACACCGCCAACGAGACGCAGCAGGGAGGAGGCCCGGACGAGCAGCATAAAAGCAGGAGGTCGGTCTCTGTGATGGACGCTGTGGGGCGGGGAGCGGGGGCCGCTGCCGGCGCCGGGGGCGGAGGGCACGACGCCGGTGGAGGAGGCTGCGCAAGAAGCAGACCCACGAGCGGCGCTGTGCGAGTCACCGTCAGGCCGGGCTGTTCGAACTGCCGCGCGCTTGTGCGCGAGCAGCCGTCGAGCTTTTTGTCAGGACAGGAGGGTGGAACGATGAGCCCCAACGTGCTGCTCCTCCCCGCGCTCGGCTCTGGCCACCTCAGGTCGCTCATTGAAGCCGGGAACCGCTTGGTCGGCCACGGCGCCGGCGGCAGAGACGACCACCTCGGCCGAGAGTTCACGGTGACCGTCCTCGTCGTGCAGCCGCTGACGCCAGAGTCGGCATCCGAGGTGGGTGAGCACGTCCGGCGCGTGCGGCGTCGGGCATTGGCGTCCGGTTCAACCACCTCGCGGCCTTGGAGCCCCTCGTGGACTACGCCGACGTGCGTCCATGGTTCGACGTGCAGCCGCGGGCGTCGGTGGTGTTCCTCTGCTTCGGGTCCGGGTCTCCGGGAGCTTGGGCTGGTTCGACGCCACCAAGGCCCTCCTGCGGCTGGCTCGCGGCACTTCCTGTGGGCGCTGCACGGCCCTCCCGCGGCCGGCTCGCGGCACCCGTCGCGGCACTTGTATGGGCTGGGACGGTGGCGGCGCTTAGATGGCCGGACGGAGGCAGCACCTTGTGCGTCGATCCGTTTTGTCCACGGACGGGGAACGGTGACCGTCGTATAAGGAGAAAGGAGGCAGGGGTAGAACCGGAAGGATGTGTCTTCTTTTTTTCCACGAATTAAAACTATCCGAAATGTATTTCAGCGGGTTACAACAGTTTCATAATGGCAAACGAGCGAAACCAATTTACGGGATGATAAAAGTACGAAACCAGTTTTTGATGATGGGTGAAATGCCAAAGTCTACGCGGAGGCGAGAGAAGAGAGCTTAGCTCTAATGCAAGCAACAAGTTGGGCACGAAATTATAGATAGTAGTGCACCCAATAAAGATGTATATGAGCAGTGGCGGAGCTTGCATGAATATGTAGGGGGGCCAATTCAAAGCTACACTGCTACAGTATTTACCAATAGTAGTATAGACAATTGAAATTCTGTGGGAAATCTTTGTTTTTTCAAGTTCTATCCATATAGACTGCAATGAACAATTGGAATTCTATCAAACAAGAATGAACAATGTGCAGATTTACATACTTGTAAGTTGTGATCCACTCATCAGCATCAGCAAGCATGGTACGAGAGAGGCATGAATTAATTGCATGCATGCAGGGACATACAAACCTCCAGAGTGATATAGCCGAAACAAGAGGGGCAGGACCCAGTTTGGCCCCACGTAGCTCTGTCCGTGCTTCTAACCGTGGGCTAACGGGCTATTTGACACGGCTCCGGTAGCAGAAGTGGCAAGAAGCTGTAGCAAACACCACAAAAAGCTAAACTATTTTTTTTGTACGGAAGAGGAGTGACCACTACCCGAGTAAGGGTACGTACGTACCTCAGCCAGAGGTATAACGACACATATTTCAAATCCCCAAAAGGTCACAAGAAACAAGGTGCACTAAATGGGCGGACACTAAGCCTTGGGGCGAGGACTCCATGCGCCACGAGTCTCCCATGGTAACTCGATGGCAAGGACTCAGTTCAGTGTTGACTGAGTTGTGCCCAGGTCACGCAAGGCATCGAGTCGCGAGACATAACTAGGAAATTTATTAGCCCGCAGCATATATCCTCATTTTTTTACAGGGCAAGGGGGGGCCGGAGCCCACTATGGCCAATGGGTGGCTCCGCCGGTGTATATGAGGAGAAAATAGGAAAGAGAATGAAAACATCTAATAATAAAAAAAGTTTATATACAAAAAAAAACGACTAACTATTGTATAACTTAGCTCTTATAACTTGACTTATAGCCAAAGACCTAGCTCTATTATTGATTTTGCTCGAACACCTCACTGTTGCCGCAACCAAAGATTGGTGACAAGCATCTGTCCCTCCTAAGCATGGACCATGGTTCATGGTTGATAGACACCGGGGCAGGGCTCCTAGAGGCATGGGCCCACCGGGGAGCGAACCTGTTACTTGTGCTAGCATTTGATGCCACATGTTATCTGTCCGGAGCCTTTATGGGCTGTTTAAATCCACAAACTAAATTTTAGTTGGCTAGATTTAACTGCTAGGGATACAAACGGTCTAGCTAAAGACTAGCTAAAATTTAACTGACTTTAGCTAATTCAACCCAGCGGCTCAGTTAAAATTTAGCTAGGTCTATTAGCTCGAGGATCTAAACACCTCAGCTAAAGTTTAGGTAGAAGAACTTTTAGCTGGCTAAATTTTAACTTTGAAATTTTAGCGGGCTAAATTTTAACTGGGTGGACCAAACATGCCCTTAGGCCCCGTTTAGATGCAAGTCAAAATCCAAAAATTTTCAAGATTCCCCGTCACATCAAATCTTGCGGCACATGCATGGAGCATTAAATGTAGGTAAAAAGAATAACTAATTGCACAGTTTACCTGTAATTGACAAGACGAATCTTTTAAGCCTAAATAGTCCATAATTAGACAATTTTTGCTAAATACAAACGAAAGTGCTGCAGTAACCTAAAGCCAAAAATTTTCGCATCTAAACATAGCCTTACCAATGTTCATTTGGAAATCACGTACCGGAGATTCAATGCCACCTTTAGTTCGGTCGGGATCCGCGTGCACTACACCAAAGCGTATTCATTTGGAAATCCACCCTCTCACAAAGCAATCAGGTATTGTGAAAGCAATACACGTGGTCCAACCTCTATTCAATTCATTTCCCTTTCAAGTACTATACATAATGACTCCGGTATGGAGAGGACCCGGCCGGCGGTAGGCCAAAGTGACCAATCAGGCAGAATGAAAACGCTCTCTCATGAATACCTGTTAATGATTGAGAAAGGTATAACAGCGTAGGAGCAACTCCGAGTGTCTAAAAATAGGGCAACAAAATTTATGATTCAGCTATTCTCTAGAATAGAAATCTATCTCAAAAGCTAGATCATTCCAACAGCCTATCTAAGTAGGTGTTTGGTTCCTTCTTCTAAATTTTAGTCGTTGTCCCATCGAATATTTGACACATGTATTGAGTATTAAATATAGACTAATTACGAAACAAATTACACAACTTGCGACTTTGCGAGACGAATCTTTTAAGCCTAACTAGTCCATGATTTGACAACGTTGTGCTACAGTAAACATGTGCTAATGATTGATTAATTAGGCTTAAAAAATTTATCTCATGAAGTGCCGACGGATTATGTAATTTATTTTTTATTAATATCAAACACCCCGTACGAAATCCTCGTATTTTTTTAGTCACGGATCCCAACACCTCCTAAATTCGTCGCTTTCCGTATTCAAAACTGTCGCATCATCGTTCATTTTTTTTTTCTGTCACACGCTGTTGCCACAGTTCGTTGAAGATTCACGCATCTTCAGACTGCAGGCAATTAACCAGATTCACGCTGCTCAAGGCATCGCTACTAGTACCATCCAAGGTACATTTCACTTTTTTCTTCGCCTGATCCCAGACTGGGAGTAGAACTACAAGGGGAAGAATGAATCCATTCATTCTTATCTTGATTTGATTAAGGCTGTGTTTAGTTGGAGGGAAAATTGGAATTTAGGTACTGTAGCATTTTAGTTTTTATTTGGTAAATAGTGTTCAATTATGGACTAATTAGGCTCAAAACGTTCGTCTCGCGATTTCCAACCAAACTGTGTAATTAGCTTTTTTCGTCTACATTTAATGCTTCATGCACGTATCGTAAGATTCGATGTGACAAATACTGTAACACTTTTTTAGAACTCTTTTTAGAACTGAACACGGGCTAACTCTTGCTGTTCTTGGGTGCCGCATCCAAAGCCAGTTGTGGCGGGCTTGGCAACTCGCGCGGGAAACAAGATCTGCCGTCCGCTCGTTCGGGAAGGGCGAGCGCTACGCGAGAAGAGGCGCGCGGAGGCGGATGGCGAGCGGCTGCGGCTCGCTTTTTTTACCCAGTTAGAAGTACGGAATAGACTGCTTGTATTTTGGAACAGCACATAGAACAGCCTTAGACTTGATAAGCCAAATAGCTTTTTTCTTGGAGTTGCTCAAAGAGCAGATACAACAATTATCTTACAGCCAAGCTAGTTAGCATTTTTACTGGACGAGAGACGAGAGAAGAGAGCTTGGCTCTCATGCAAGCAATAAGTTGGACACGAAAGTATAGACAATAGTGGCACCCAATAAAGATGTATATGAGGAGATAATAGAAAGCAGAATGAAAACATCTAATAATAAAAAAAGTTTATATACGTCCTGTTCGCTTGTTGGTTTCAGCCAGCCCAAACCAGCCAGCCAACAGTGTTTTATGTGCTGTTGATAGACCATGGTTGATAGACACCGGGGCAAGGCTACCGAGGCATGGGCCCATCAGGGAGCGGACCTTGTCGACGAAATATGATCGGCAGTCCACCGAGGGGGGTGCCCGTGGTGGTAGATTATCGGTAGACGGTGCGTGTAATCAGGAACCAGATGGTGACACAAGGCGTAGAGACAGCGATTTAGACAGGTTCGGGCCGTCTGGTCGACGTAATACCCTACGTCCTGTGTCTTTGGTGTATTGTATTGAGTATGAGATGTATCGATCTGTCCCTGAGGGGGACCCCTACCTCTCCTTATATACTCTGGAGGAGGAGGGTTACAAGTAAAGTATCCTATTTAGTACTATTACAATATCTAGTACAGCTTGTAGCCTTACGATGTACAACTTGATCTTACGGGCCGGGCTACCTCCGGTGGTGCGGCCCATGTATACCCATGAGGGTATAGGGGGTCTATCCCCCACAGCTAGTCCCCGAGCGCCTTGTATCCTTCGAGTAGCGCCGTCTTGAGCTTGCCAGAAGGATGTAAGGGGCTCAAGATAAAATTTGAAAAATATTTCCCCCGAAGTGTGCCCACTTGTATTTCTGAGAAGAAATGTAAGTGCGTCTTGAAGCGTAGCATCTTTGATCATCAGATCGAGCACATTCACCGCAAGGTGAAGTGTGCCCACTTAGTCCCCGAGCCTGGTAGTAGGTGACGTAGTCACGTGGTGCCAGGGTCTAAAAAGAATTCCCAGTTAAGTTGAGAACCCAATCGTCGTTCAGGCGATACGAGATGCACCGGCAGGTGCATCGTACCGATGTAGTCCCCGAGCTTGCTGGAAGGTGAGGTATGAACCTTGTAGCAAGGTCTAAGTGAGAAAAAATATCCCAACTGTATGCGAGTCACCAGTCGCATGTAGTCGAGACGCAAAGTCCCCGAGCCGTGGTCGGAGAGTGGTCGGGGCAGTCTCCGAGCACAGGTCGAGGAGCGAGCGACGAAGTCCCCGAGCTGTGGTCGGAGAGGGATCGAGGCAGGCAGTCCCCGAGCACAAGTCGAGGAGCGAGCGACGAAGTTCCCAAGCTGTGGTCGGATAGTGGTCGATGCAGTCCCCGAGCACAGGTCGAGGAACGAGCGACTAAGTCCTCGAACCGTGGTCGGAGAGTGATCGAGGCAGGCAGTCCCCGAGCACAAGTCGAGGAGAGAGCGACAAAGTCCCCAAGCCGTGGTCGGAGAGTGGTCGATGCAGTCCCCGAGCATGGAGTGGTCTGGCGAGAAGTCCCAGAGCACGGAGTGGTCTGGCGAGTCCCCGAGGGTCCCAGAGCACGAAGTGGTCTGGCGAGTCTCCGAGCACGAGGGTGGTCTGGCCAGAGTCCTCGAGCACCGTAGTGGTCTTGGCGAGCCCCGAAGCATGAGCTCGTTGACCGAACTATGTTCCTGAAAAATAAACACGGAGAGCGGTAGTACATGATGATGTACGAAATATATTGATCTCTCTGTAGGAGGTGAAGTAAACACTTGGTGTTCGGTTGGCGATGAATTATACTTGGTATAATATTCGAAAAATAACATTAGCTGCTTTTAGCCCTTTTGTTATGTAGCGGCGTAGCGCGATGTATTAACCTGTCCTGAAGAATGCGCCAGCCCTGGGCTGACCAACATCTCGTAGCGCGAGGTACGGAACGCTGCCGCGCGTAGAGTGCCAGTGTTACCAGGGAGCGACTGCCGACTACCCGTAGCGCAGAGGGCGGACTCTCATGCACGCGTGGGGTGGAGCCGGAGACAGTGCCGGCTCTGGGATTCTCAAGCAGGAAGGAAAACGTATCGGCAAACCGTTGTGAAAACTTATACATGTTTTGGATTGTATGTATGGAGAAAATTCGACGCGGAGCGCACCCTAACGATGGTCGGTGGAGGTGTATGACGATCGAAGAAATTTTCAATTAAAAATAATACTTAGCTTCATTGACGACCGGTGGGTGTAGTCGGCGTGTTGCGATGTTCGAGAGATGGCTTGACGTGTCGTTGGCGATGAAGTTGTCCGGTCCTCGAGCTTTTCGACCTGTCGTCTTGACTGTGGTCATGATTGTCGTAGCGCCGTTCTTCGCGGCGATCATCATTGCGACGTAGTCTTGTGGTCGAGGTGGTCGGAGTTCGGCAGAGCCGCTCAGGACGTGGTCGACGTGGTCTGTGGTCGGAGCTCGGCGGAGCTGCTCGGGACGCGGTTGACGTGGTCCGTGGTGTGGTCGAGGTGGTCGGAGCTCGGCGGAGCTGCTCAGGACGTGGTCGACGTGGTCTGGTGGTCGAGGTGGTCGAAGCTCGGCGGAGGCCATCGAGCGGTGACGACGAGTCGATGGCGAGGGACATCGGCGAAGGCCGTCGAGCGGTGACGACGAGTCGACAGCGAGGGACGTCGGCAAAGGATATCGGCGAAGGCCGCCGAGCGGTGATGACGAGTCGACGGCGAGGGACGTCGGCGAAGGCCGTCGAGCGGTGACGACGAGTCGACAGCGAGGGACGTCGGCAAAGGATATCGGCGAAGGCCGCCGAGCGGTGATGACGAGTCGACGGCGAGGGACGTCGGCGAAAGATGTCGGCGAGGGCTATCGGCGAAGGCCGCCGAGGGCAGCGGTGGCGAGTCGTCGACGAGGGCTGATGAGACCAGCAACGGCGAGTCGTCGACGAGGGCTGATGAGAGCATCGGCGGTGAGTTGTCGACGAGGGCCAACCAGAGCAGCGGCGGCTAGTCATCGACGAGGGCTGACGAGAGCAGCGACGGCGAGTTGTTGGTGAAGACGACCTCGAAGGTGGTTCCGAGATCGGATCTGCTGTCGCAGGGGCTGGTGTAGCAGCGATGAATCGTCGTCGTGGACCGGGATGGATCTCCACGAGATTGACGACGAGAACGCGTTGTTGATTTGAGGTCCATCTGGCTCGCCATAGATCAGCGCGCACGATCCCCTAAAGGGGTCCCCTACCTGGCGCGCCACTGTCGACGAAATATGATCGGCAGTCCACCGAGGGGGGTGCCCGTGGTGGTAGATTATCGGTAGACGGTGCGTGTAATCAGGAACCAGATGGTGACACAAGGCGTAGAGACAGCGATTTAGACAGGTTCGGGCCGTCTGGTCGACGTAATACCCTACGTCCTGTGTCTTTGGTGTATTGTATTGAGTATGAGATGTATCGATCTGTCCCTGAGGGGGACCCCTACCTCTCCTTATATACTCTGGAGGAGGAGGGTTACAAGTAAAGTATCCTATTTGGTACTATTACAATATCTAGTACAGCTTGTAGCCTTGCGATGTACAACTTGATCTTACGGGCCGGGCTACCTCCGGTGGTGCGGCCCATGTATACCCATGAGGGTATAGGGGGTCTATCCCCCACAGACCTGTTACCTGTGCTACCATTCGATGCCACATGTTATCTGTCCGGAGCCTCTTATGTCCTGTTTAAATCCATCAACTAAACTTTAGTTGGCTAGATTTAACTGCTAGGGATACAAACGGTCTAGCCAAAGACCAGTTCAAATTGAGCTGAGTTTAGCTAATTCAACCCAGCTAAGCCTAGTTAAAGTTTAGCTAGGTCTATTAGCTCGAGGATCTAAACACCTCAGCTAAAGTTTAGATAGAAGAACTTTTAGTTGGTTAAAGTTTAACTTTGAAATTTTAGCAAGCTAAATTTTAATTGGGTGGACCTTTACCTGTACTCATTTGGAAATCCACACGTGTACTGCACCAAAGCGTATTCATTTGAAAATCCACCCACTCACAATGCTCGCCCCCACCAGGGAGCAGGCCCACGAGGAGTCGCCGGGGCATGGGCCCGCTGGTGAGCAGCCGTGTGAGGACAGGCAGCCTTGGTGCAGTTGCACAGGGCGAGGCTGCCGCGACCACTCCGCTCGTGTGCCTTTTCCGCCTCCGCCACTCCTTGCACTCGTTGTACCGAAGCAAAGGAATATAGAACAGAGAGAAAGGAAGGGCCGAAGGGGATGGATAACACTCTCATGTCGTACGAACGGATAAGGCAGTGAAGTGTGATTATACAGCTGTGAAGTGAGATTTGGCAAATAACCACGAAGGCACTGTGAAAGCAACACAAGTGGTCCAACCTCTGTTCGTTTCCCTTTCAAGAACTATGCATAAATTAGTATAGACGTGTTTAGTTTGCGAAATTTAGAAATTTAACTACTATAGCACTTTAATTTTTATTTGGTAATTAGTGTTCAATCATAGACTAATTAGGCTTAAAACGTTCGTCTCGCGATTTCCAACTAAACTGTACAATTAGTTTTTTTTTCGTCTACATTTAATGCTTCATGCACGTATCGTAAGATTCGATTTGATGACTACTGTAACACTTTTTAAAATTTTTTTTTACTAAACGCAGCCTATATGACGCGGCAGACGCCGATAAATATCGCCCGCGCCCGCCTGCCCGTCTCTGCACAGATTTCTGCTGTCTTTCACCCTGTTCGCTTATTGGTTTCAGCCAGCTCAAATCAATCAGCCAACAGTATTTTTTTCTCACAATAAACCAGCACCAGTCAGTCCAAACCAGTTCAAAAACCAACCAGCGAACAGGCCCTTTATATGATCTATCGAAGGTGGTGTGCACTGTTGTGGGACTAGGACTGAACACGATGCTAGCTTTTCTAGGTGTGTGGGAATCTGTGTGGAATCATATCATAACACATCTTTCGGTTCGTGTCGTGCAACAGCGAAACGTCTTTCGATCTCCCTGTTTGCTTTGGAACTTTGCACGCAACTAGTAGCTAGTGATTCGACGTGTGCTAGCATAGCAGCTGCGTGATGCTCCCTCCTTGCTTTTATTTGGAGCATTTTGGCCACCACTCGGACTGAATCATCAGGTTTCCAATGTTTTTTTTTCCTGATAGATGTCCCCGATAAGAGAAGAGCAAGGCTGTGTTAGTTTAGGCACTTGTATCTGTCCCTTCCCTTGAGAATTGTGATTTATCATGGTGTTAGCTAGTGTTTATGATTTTGTGATCCACTTGTGTTTTGCGTCTTTCATCAGCATGTCTTTTCCACGTGTTCACCACAGCATTTGGTCTGCGAAAGTATGTGGGCCTGCATGCCGGCCTTGGTTTTCCTTTGATTTGAAAAGGGGCGTCCTTTCTTTTTCATTGGCACATGCAAGTGACTGTTTTTTCACCCGTTGCAAGTTGCAAGATATGAAGAGAAATTCGCTAGAACGATCCCTAGTATTTTCTGAATACTGCTGCGAAACTGTACGCTTCCTGTCCGTAAGTGTTTAACTGCTAGTGATTGACCTAGCTAATTGTTTCAGAACAATAGACTTGATATGTGGTATCTCTGTGTGAATCTTGAAGAAGTGCCAAATGCCAATCTCTAAAAACAGAGTAACAATAATCTTTTGTTGGTATCATAAGTGTTTATATTTCTTTCGTAAGTATGTCTTTTGTGATATTCAGTATGCAGTTCCTCAATAAAACTGTTTAAAATTATTTTTTATTAATTAGTAATTATCATTACAATTTCAAGATTTAGGTTATTATTACTTACTTCTAATTGTCGCTATATAAATTATGTATACTTGTGTAGCATCTTTGGCCTCATCTAGCTAGTCAGTATTCTTGCGATCTTTTTTTTTTCTAGTACGTGCCTCGGGCATGGTGTTCATTAAGCAGGAGACTATAGTTTACTTGAAATTATAAATAAACTCCATTGTAATCCATCGATTACCAAAGCACAACGGCCCACAAGCAGTAAGCGAATTTGATTTACATACTACTATACTTATGATAAAAATAATCCATAGAGACTACATCAGTGTTATCAAAAACAAAAGATGCTTGTATCCTGTCAAACACCATTCCTCGGCCTCGCTCAAGATCGAGCAGGCCAGACTAGCCGTGTCACTGGAAACTCCATCAAAAGTGCGCGAGTTCCTCTCTTCCTCTCGGTCTCCAGCCAGCTAGCACACGTCGAATCACTAGCTACTAGTTGCATGCAAAGTTCCAAAGCAAACAGATCGAAACACGTTTCGCTGTTGCACGGCACGAACCGAAAGATGTGTTATGATGTGATTCCACACAGATCCCCACACACCCAGAAAAGAGACGGCGCGCGGACGATATTTGCTGATTAAAATTTAACTTTAAAATTTGAGCTAGCTAAATTTTAATTATACCTGTATTTATTTGAAAATCCACCTCCCAGAGAGCGGACCTGCTTACCTGTCTAGCATTCAATGCCACCTGTTACGTGTGCCGCACCTTTAGTTCGTTCGGCTTTCGCGTGTACTACACCAAAAACGTATTCATTTGGAAATCCACCCACTCACAAAGCTCGGCCCGCCACCCACGAGGAGTCGCTGGGGCATGGGCCCGCCGGTGAGCTGCCGTGTGACCGAATTTTTTACTATTCGGCTCTTTTTTTTTTAAAAGTTTTTCTCAAATAGACCCCTGGCGGAAACAATTCCAGAAATCGACCTCTGGCGCCGAGCTCGGCGCCACGGTCACTGGCGCCGAGGTCCTGGGCATGGGAAAATAGCCTGCCAGGGGCTCGACGCCGTCGATCTTGGAGCCGAGCTCGGCGCCATAGTGAATGGCGCCGAGCTCGGCGCCATAGTGAATGGCGCCGAGACACCTGCATTTAACCCAGCATGCACTTCTTCCCCGAGCTGACTTTTGGCTAAGTCCCTAAATTTACCGTGAGATGGATATATAAAATTTTGGCTAAAATTCTAAGTTGCCGGTGATTGTGAGGTAGGGTGAAGTGGCGAGAAAAAAACCCGAGACGGAGGAGAAATAAGAGGAAGAACGCTCGGAGAAGAAGTGCAGGCTGGGTTAAATGCAGATGGCTCGGCGCCATTCAGACTGGCGCCGAGCTTGACGTCAAGGCCCTGGCAGGCCATTTTCTCGTGCCCAGGATCTCGGCGCCAGTGACCGTGGTGCCGAGCTCGGCGCCAGTCACTCTGGCGCCAAGCCAAGGATCCATTTCTAGAATTGTTTTCGCCAGAAGTCTATTTGAGAGAAACTTTCGAAAAAATAACCGAATAATAAAAAGTTCGGGCCGTGTGAGGACAGGCAGCCTCGGTGCAGCTGCACAGGGCGAGGCTACCGCGACCACTCCGCTCGTGTGCCTTTTCCGCCTGGACGTGCTCTGCCTCCGCCACTCCTTGCACTCGTTGTACCGAAGCGAAGGAATATAGAACTGAGAAAGTAAGGACCGAAAGGGGATGGATAACACTCTCATGTCGTACGAACGGATAAGGCAGTGAAGTGTGATTATACAGCTGTGAAGTGTGATTTGGTAATCAGGTATTGATAACCACGAAGTTACTGTGAAAGCAACACAAGTGGTCCAACCTCTATTCGTTTCCCTTTCAAGTACTATGCATAATTTAGTATATGGAGAGGACCCAGCCGGCGGTAGGCCAAACTGACCAATCAGGCAGTTAATGAAGATGCTCTCTCATCAATAGCTGTTAGCTGTTAATAAACGGCGTAAGCCCATCTACAATAACGAGCTTATAACCAAGTTAATGCTGACATGGAGGAGAGAAGAGAAGAGAGATGAGAGCTTGATTCTCATACAAGCAACAAGCTGGGCACGAATACATATACAGTGGTGGACCCAAATAGCAAGTACTGTGAGAAAAAATATGAAAAAAAAACTTTTTTACAGATAAATATAAGACAACTATTGTATAACTTAGCTTATTGCGAAGCACTAGACTCTATTATCGATCTTGCTCTGACGCCTCACTGTTGCCGCAACCAAAGATTAGTGTAACATGCACCTCTCCGTCTGAAGCACAGACCATGGTTGATAGACACTGGTCCAGGGCTGCCGAGCCATGGGCCCACCGGAGAGCGGACTTGTTACCTGTCCCTATTATTCAATACCACCTATTATTCAATGTCACCTGTTACCTGTCCAGAGCCTTTAGCTCGGTTGGCTTTCCCTTTACACCAACGCATGAAATCCACCCACCGACGAACGGACTGGCTACCTGTCCTAACATTCCATGCCATCTGTTACCCAACCTCTCTATTAAGTGTTTATTTAGTTCCCAAATTTTTTTTCCAAAAAGTGCTACAGTAAACATCACATCGAATCTTACGATACGTACATGGAGCATTAAATATAGACAAAAAAAAAACTAATTACACAGTTTGGTTGGAAATTGCGAAACGAACGTTTTGAGCCTAATTAGTCCATGATTGAACACTAATTGCCAAATAAAAATGAAAATACTGCAGTAGTCAAATTCTCAAAATTCACGAACTAGACACAGCCTCAATTCATTTCCCTTTTAAGTACTATGCATAATGATTCCGGTATGGAGAGGACCCGACCGGCGGTAGGCCAAAGTGACCAATGAGGCCGTTAATGAAAACGCTCTCTCAACAATAGCAGTTAATGATTGAGAAAGATATAACAGCGTAGGAGCAACTCCAAGAGTGTCTAAAAATACGCAACAAAATTTATGATTTAGCTATTCTCTAAAATAGCTCTCAAAAGATAGATCATTCCAACAGCCTATCTAAGTGGGTGTTTGGTTCCTCCTTCTAAATTTTAGTCGCTGTTCCGTCGGATGTTTGACACATACATGGAGTACTAAATATAGACTAATTACGAAACGAATTGCACAACTTGCGACTAATTTACGAGACAAATCTTTTAAGCCTAATTAGTTCATGATTTGACAACATGGTGCTACAGTAACATGCGCTAATGATGGATTAATTAGACTTAAAAAATTCGTCTCGTGGAGCACCGACGGATTATATAATTTATTTTTTTATTAGTATCTAAACCCCCCATACGACACCATCATTTGATACCTCCTATATTTTAGTCACGTATCAAACACCCCCTAAATTCGCCCCTTTCCATATTCAAAACTGTCGCATCCACAGATGGCAACGGGTAAAATCCACGCGGATACTAGCCCTAGATATCCATACCCGCGAGCAAAAATCCGTGCCCGTGCCCGCGCCCGTTAAACGTCATGGGTAGAAAACCATGCCCGTGCCCGCTATCCGCGGATATCACATGCCCGCGGGCACACCTGTATACCCGCAAAAATCAAGCAACAAAGCACCCAACCATATCTTAATAACAAGTAACAAAACAATATATCAAAAAATAAACGTCTATATCTCAACATTAGATAAAGTATGACACATTGACCATACAAGAGTAATCAAAAGTACGTCTACACTAGTGTATCTCAAGTCATCACAAATTAACACGAATAAAGACATACAACCGCATATAGACTTATAGGGTCATTGGCGCGGGTCTAGCGGGTTTGCGGGTGCGGATATCATTTTTCCATGCCCACGAGCAAATATCCATCGGGTTTAGAATCACACCCATGCCCGTGCCCGTGGGCACAAACTTAAACCCATATCCATGCCCATCGGGTTTTCTATCCGCGGGCACGTGGATATTTTGTGCCCGTTGCCATCTTTAGTCGCATCATCGTTCATTTTTTTCTGTCACACGCTCTTGCCACAGATCGTTGAAGATTAACCATAGCTGCATCTTCAGACTGCAGTAGTAGGAGCAGTGCGTAGCATTTAACCAGATTCACGCTACTCAAGGCATCGCTACTAGTACCATCCAAGGTACACCGTCCACATTTCACTTTTTTTCTTCGCTTGATCTTTAGTTGGTGAAATTTTTGGCGAAATGATACCGTAGCACTTTCATTGTTATTTGATAATTAGTGTTCAATCATAGTCTAATTAGGCTTAAAAGATTGATCTCGTGAATTTCGTCTAAACTATGTAATTAGTTTTATTTTTTTATTTATATTTAATGCTTCATGCATGCGTCCAAAGATTCGATGTGACGAAAAATCTTGAAATTTTTTGAGAACTAAACACTACCCAAGACGGGGAGTAGAACTACAAGGGAAGGATGAATCCATTCATTCTTATCTTATCTTGATTTGATTGACTCTCGTTGTTCTTCGGTGCCGCATGCAAAGCCAGTTGTGGCGGGCTTGATGGCAACTCGCGGGAAACAAGATCTGCCGTCCGCTCGTTCGGTAAGGGCGAGGGCTACGCGAGAAGAGGCGCGCGGAGGCGAGACTTTGGCATTTCACCCATCATCGAAAACTGATTTCGCACTTTTATCATCCTGCAAGGTGGTTTCGCTCGTTTGCCATTATGAAACTGGTGTAATCCGCTAAAATACATTTCAGGTAGTTTTAATTCGTGAAAAAAAGACACATCATTCCGGTTCGATCCCTGCCTACTTTCTCACCGCATGCCATGTCCGGCCGCGTATGCTCGCAGCGCTGCTCCACACACCGCCAACGAGACGCAGCAGGGAGGAGGCCCAGACGAGCAACATGAAAAGCAGGAGGTCGGTCTCCGTGATGGGCGTTGTGGGCGGGGAACGGGGGCCGCTGTCGGCGCCGGAGGCGTAGGGCACGACGCCGGTGGAGGAGGCTGCGCAAGGACCAGACCCACGAGCGGCACTGTCCGAGTCGCCGTCGGGCCGGCTTGTTCGAGCTGCCGCGCGCCTGTGCGCGAGCAGCCGTCGAGCTTTTTGTCAGGACAGGAGGGTGGAACGATGAGCCACAACGTGTTGCTCCTCCCTGCGCTCGGCTCTGGCCACCTCAGGTCGCTCATTGAAGCTGGGAACCACTTGGTCGGCCACGGTGCCGGCGGCGGAGACGACCTCCTTGGCTGAGAGCTCACGATGACCGTCCTCGTTGTGCAGCCGCTGACGTCAGGTGGCGCGCACGTCCGGCGGGTGCGGCGTCGGGCATTGGCGTCCTGTTCAACCACCTCGCGGCCTTGGAGCCCCTCGTGGACTGCGCCGGCGTGCGTCCGTGGTTTGATGTGCAGCCGCGGGCGTCGGTGGTGTTCCTCTGCTTCGGGTCCGGGTCTCCGAGAGCTTGGGCTGGTTCGACGCCGCCAAGGCCCTCCCACGGCCGGCTCGCGGCACTTCCTGTGGGCACTGCGCGGCCCTCCCGCTGCCGGCTCGTGGCACCCATCGTGGCGCTTGTATGGCCTGGGACGGTGGCGACGCTTAGATGGCCGGGCGGAGGTAGCACCTGGTGCGTCGATCCGTTTTGACCACGGACGGGGAACGGTGACCGTCGTATAAGGAGAAAGGAGGCAGGGGTAGAACCGGAAGGATGTGCCTTCTTTTTTTCCACGAATTAAAACTACCCGAAATGTAGTTCAGCGGGTTACAATAGTATTATAATGGCAAACGAGCGAAACCAATTTGTGGGATGGTAAAAGTATGAAACCAGTTTTTGATGATGGGTGAAATGCCAAAGTCTCTGCGAAGGCGAGAGAAGAGTGCTTGGCTCTCATGCAAGCAACAAGTTGGGCACGAAAGTATAGACAGTAGTGGCACCCGATAAAGATGTATATGAGGAGAAAATAGGAAAGAGAATGAAAACATCTAATAATAAAAAAAGTTTATATACAAAAAGAAGACTAATTATTGTATAACTTAGCTCTTATAATTTGACTTATAGCCAAGGACCTGGCTCTATTATTGATTTTGCTCTAACAGCTCACTGTTGCCGCAACCAAAGATTGGTAACAAGCATCTGTCCCTCCGTAGCATGGACCATGGTTCATGGTTGATAGACACCGGGGCAGGGCTGCCGGAGGCATGGGCCCACCGGGGAGCGGACCTGTTACTTGTGCTAGCATTTGATGCCACATGTTATCTGTCCGGAGCCTTTATGGCCTGTTTAAATCCACAAACTAAACTTTAGTTGGCTAGATTTAACTGCTAGGGATACAAAAGGTCTAGCTAAAGACCAGCCAAAATTTAACTAACTTTAGCTAATTCAACCCAGCTAAGCTCAGTTAAAGTTTAGCTAGGTGTCGGTGTTTTCAACAAACACCGGCTAGTAAAATTATAATTATGCGCGTTAGGCCCGGATGGTGCGCTAAAGGACATAAGGTTTATACTGGTTTGGGCTGAATGTCCCTACGTCTAGTCTGTTGCTGCTCGTGTTATTAGAACCAAAAACGGTTCATAGCAGGGGGTACAAATGGTCGAGAGAGGGACTGGTCCCAGGTCTCTGATGGAAGGGTTGAAAGGACGCCAAGAGCCTGGTGGCGGCTTGGCTGTGTATGTGATGTGGAACTGAACTCTCTATGAGCTCGTCTGTATGTGAGTTGTCCGTCAAAAGTCGGTCCCTCTAGTGGGGAGCCCTGCCCTCCCTTTTATAGATCCAAGGGGGAGCAGGGGTTACAGATGAGAGAAAGAGGAAAATACCAAAGGCATAGAAGGTCCTTCGAGGGAGCCGTGTCTTCCTTTTTCCCTACGCCTGCCCTGCCAACTTGGCAGATCGTGTCAGAAGAGGCGTGTTCGTTTATCCTCGTAGGCCATGCCCTGACCCAATTTTAGCAAGTGGGTGCGTCCCATCCTACCCCTCCGGGCGGCGTGTTAGACAAGGGTGTTGTCCTGTAGCCCTATGGGGAGCGGGCGGCACGATGATTGCTTGTTTGCCACTGTAGAGGACAGGAGTCCCCCTTTGGAACGTAGTGGTTGTCGTATGTCTGTGTCGGGTTCTTTGCCCAAGGGCTAAAAGCGGCGCCTACAACATTGTAGGGCTAAGAGCACGTGCCTACAACACTATTCAGGCCCTGCTACGTCCGGAAGGGTCTAAGCGCCTGTCCCGTCACGCTCTGATGGTACTTTCTTGCAGGGGCGCAGGGCATGGACCTTGATCCCGCGGTTGACCCGAACGTCTTGTCTTACCCTGTGCCTACCATCATGAAGGGGCGGGGTGCGGTTGTCAAGCGAGGCGAAGCCAGCCTTTGGACATCGGGGAGGCAAGAGCCGCCCTCCAGCCGCTGGGTGAGGCAGAGCTGGCCCACGGGCATCGGGCGAGGCGTAGCCTGGCCCCAGACGTCGGGTGAGGCGGACCCCGTCCTCAGCCCTCGGGCGAAGAGGAGCCTAGCCCTCAGCCCTCGGGTGAGGCGGAGCCGTCCCTCAGCCGTCAGGTGAGGCGGTGCTGGCCCATGGGCGTCAGGCGAGGCGGAGCCGAACTCCCATCGCTCTGGCAAGAAGCGCAGTAGTGCTCTTGTCTGACCGGGAGTTTTTAACGTTCGATGGTTATTAGTTCCACCTCCTTGGGTATCCTGGTATTAGATCCCCGACAGTAGCCCCCGAGCCCCCGGGTGATTCAGACAGAATCGCTCGGGGGGTGTTTTTTATTTTGTCGGAGTTAATTCGCCGGAGGGTGCGCTCGAGCGCACTCGACGGGTGTAGCCCCTAGGTGATTCGGGCAGAATCGCCCGGGGGGTAAATTCGGACCCTTCGCGGGTAAGGCTGTGAGATTCGGTTTCTGTTAATTGGATAGTTTTAAGGGAATCGTGGTACCCCGTTCGTGGGGATTTCATTCAGGGTTGGCCTGGCTAGGGCTCGACTACGGATCGAGGCCCTGGTGATGCCTACGTCCTTGAGTCCTGGTCGTTTTGTGAGCCCATCCCTTGTTGGGATGGCCCTTGGGCTCTAGGGCCTTAGGTGGGCCAGAGAGAAGCCTGGGGAAGGCGAACCGCTCGGCGTGACTTTCGCGGGAAGGGATAGGGGTTGCGTGCGCGTGTCCCGTGACATGACGCGGTGGTGCGTCGTGGCGGGCTCGGAGATCGAGGTGGACCGTTGCCCTTCTCGCAGCCGTCACCCCTATAAAACCACGGGGTTCTCCCCTAGGGTTCCGTACTTTGCCTCCTTGCCCTCGCGTTCTCAGCCTCCGCCGCCAATCGCCTGAGCTTCTTGCGCCCGTACTGCTCAAGCGCGTAAAACTTGCTGCTGCCTTCTTCCCCGTGCTGCTCCCGCCGTCGCAATGGACCCGGGGTACAAATCCAACATCTCCATTTGGTGCTTGGAGGGCCTCGTCCGCCGAGGCCTCCTTTGCCCGTTGATCGCCGCCGAGGAATGGCGGCTGCCCAGTGAGGAGGAGGAGCCGCAGCCACCTGAAGGGTATGTCGTGTCTTTTGCTCACTTCCTTGAGTGGGGATTCGCCATGCCCACCCATCTGTTTTTCCGGGGACTGCTGGACTACTATCAGGTGGAACTGCAACACCTTACCTCCAACGGGATCCAGCACATTGCGGCGTTTGTCGCTCTGTGCGAGGGGTTCTTAGGGATTAGTCCCCACTTTAACCTGTGGCGGTATCTTTTTGCCGTTAACCTAGTGAAGAGGCAGGTCGGACAGCAAGAGCTGCATGCGTCGGTGGGGTGCGCCAGCATTCACCTCTGCAACAACCGAGGGGGGATGTACCCGCTAATGCGTCTGTCCACCTCCAACAAGGGGTGGCATTTGCAATGGTTCTATGTCAAGAATGACGCTGCCGCCCCCTTGCCATCATTCACCGGGCGCTACATCTTTGAGGCCCCGGGGTCATGGGGGTGGGGCGTCCCGGGCAAGGGAAAGAAGCATCTCAACGGCCTTCTCGCCGCCCTCCCAACTCTGAAGCAGAGGGGCATGAAGGGGTCGAGGATCATCGCGCCTACCACACGAGGAGGGTTGCGATGCTGATGGCGCGCGCGCTCCCCCTGTATCAGATGGTGCCCAAAGCGTCGTTCAAAGGGACGGTGCTTGTCGACGAGGCGCTCCCTTACTTCGAAGTGGCGCAGCGCATCAAGGAGGTGATGGAGCCCATGAAGGACTCCCGTGGCACCATCCTTGACTTTGTGTATCCGGTGTCGGGACATACCCTAATGCGGCCAGAACCAGGGTTTGTTGACTTCGTGAGTTTTCTTTCCCTTTGCTCCTCTTGAATTTCTAATCCCCTGATGTTAATCTCGGGATGGCGGGACTAGCTAGGGGGACTGCACTTCAAGGACAGCCTGGCTCCATTGTCGAAGGACCCAACCCGGACGGCAACGAACCACGCCGCGGCTGGTTAGGACAAGAAGACGAGGGAGCTCGTGAAAAAGAAGGTGATACGGAAGCAGCAAGCTCGAGATCGAGGAGAGGAGACAAGCAGCGAAGACGATGATGATGATGATGAGTCTGATGAGGAAGCAGCCGGCGTGGATTGGGGTGACCTGGTGGACGAGGACTCGTTGCCCCCGCAGGGACCCTTCCCGTTCCACGTGGGGGGAAGCGGGTCCGCGGGGATGGTCGAGCCAGGCCTGCCCCTGGGTCCGGTGGGAGCCGGTGGATCCACCGTCATCGTCAGGGTGGCGGTGGAGGATTGGTGGATGGGAGGGGACGGATCCGAGGCCGTCCCTGAGGTGCTGGTGGAGGGGGGTGGCTCCATCGCCGTGCCCCAAGAGCCGATGGAGTGGAGCGGCTCCGGTGCCGCGCCCCATGAACCAATGGAGGGGAGCGACCCTATCGCCGTGCCCTCAGAGACAAGGGAGGCAAGCCCCCCTATCTCGAAGCAGGAGGCAGGTTTGAAGTGGTCCCACCCACACGAGTTGGAGCAGGGGTCTAGGGGTTCGTCCCCAAAACATACCCGCCGCCCAAAAGCGACAGAGTATGTCACCGATTCCCCTCGAGTTTCCCTTTTTGTTTTTCCTGTTCTGATTTCACGCCTTTTTCTCTTTTGTAGTTTCTTGCGATGGGGCCAACCTCTGGGGCCGGCGCCCAAGAAGAGCCTTGCCCTTCGGACAGGGCGGATGATGCTGCCCGGCGTCGCCCCTGTTTTGGGCAGGAGCGGCGCTGACATTGCGGCCTCGTTGGCCAATCCGGCGGTGCCTCCGGTGGTGCCCATGCCCTCGGAGGTTGTCGAGCAAGCGGCCATGACCGTGCCGAGCTAGGAGCAGCTGGGCACAGCCACGGTGGTGTCCGAGGGGGTGGCACAATCCGTGCCTCCAGCGGCATCAGTGACGGCGCCCGACGCGGGCCGGGCGGAGTCAGGTGCGGCCACGATGGCGTTCGATGGAGCAATGCAGTCCGTGCCACCGGAGGCCCAGACAGAGGTGGCCGCGACTGCGGCAAGCCCGGCGGGGTCGGATACTGCCATGGTGGAATCCGAGGGGTGGCGCAATCCGTGCCACCGGTGGTCCAGGCCGCGGCGCCCGGGGCATACCAGATGGAGGAGGACACGGCCGGAGGGTCTCCGGGCATCGTGGCGGTGGTGGAGAGGACCCGCAGAAGGTCATCCCTGGCCTTGTTGTCGGGGGATAGCCGCTCCCACGCGTGGGGTGAGCCGCCGCTCCAGTGGACGACCGCTCAGGACCCATCGTCAGTTCTTTTCTCGCTCGATGATGCTTCCGAGAGCATGGAGCGGTAGAATCTTGATATCAGGTTCTTGACTTTGCTGCATGCCTTGAACCAGGCCGGTGGTGCCGTGCGCAAGATCCTCATTCCTTCTGGCTAGGTACCCGCTTAATCTTCCTTCTTCATGTGTTTTTGTGTTTCTGATACCGGTCCTCTTTCCAGTGTATTGCTGCTCGTAGCCGGAATAAATCCTGGTTCCTCCGCGAGCAAAAGGTGGAGTGGGACCACCTCACCGAAGAGGCCTAGCTGTGAGGAGACGTGGGCGCGCAGCTTGCTGCCGCCCAGCAGCGGGAAGCCGAGGCGCGTCGGGATACGGAGGAGTTCCACAGGATGTTCGAGGACCTATCGGCGAGGGTGAAGGTGGACGAGGAGCAGACCACCGGGCTTTGAAAGGAGTGGGACGAGCTGCTATAGAAGGAGGCCACGGCCAGTGAGCGAGCCGGCAAGCTCCTAGCGGAGCTGCAGATGGAGCGAGACCTCAAGCTGAAGGCTGAGGAGAGGTCCGTGGCATTCCAGCAGAAGGTAGATCAGGATGCCACGGTGATCGATCGGCTGCGCAGGGAGCAGGACGAGCTACGCCGAATCAAAGATAGACTTTGCCTGGAGCGTGGCACGGCCTGCGAGGAGTGCGATAGGGCCATCCGAGAGCGCGACGAAGCGCGTCGGGAGGCCAAGGTACGCCAGGCGGATCTTGGAGTCAAGGTGGCCCAAAGGCTAGATGCCGAAGAAGTTTCTGTCAGTCTGCGCACCGATCTCGCCGAGGCGCTGGGGCTTCTTCAGGTCGAAAGTGATGAGTATGATCGCCTGTCCTTCGCCGTCCTGGCGGTCTGTGACGGCCTGCAAGTGGTGCAAGAGGAGGAGGCTAGTTCCCTCGTGACTCGTGCTGCTGGTATCACGGCGCGGGTGGGCCAGCTTGAGGAGAGCGTCTTTTGCCTCGGGATCACCCAAGCCTTCACTGTCGCCCACTCCCATTATGCTCAGGAGATCAACCTGGAGGTGATGAGCCAAGGCTTTGCACCTGTCTATGAAGACGCTGAACTAGATGAGATGGAGAAGGCGGTGACTCCTCTTGCGCGGAACCTGGCGGATAGGCTAAAAGAAGAGGTTCTCCCTTCACGGAAGTAGTTAGTGGAATTAGTTTGAAAAACATTTATTCGTGATATGTGAACAAGTGTTGGTACTTTCGTGTCTAGAAACAGTTTTGTGATTTTGCTTCGCTTTGGTCTTACCTTCTTCCCTTTTAGCGAAAAAAGAGACTTACGCGATCGACCGTTCCGTTTGTTAAGACCGTCGGGCCGAGGTGTTTTTTGGGGAAATTTTGATTGTACTAGTGATCAAAAATTACCATAGCCGTCTGGGCGTGGGCTTTTTGTGATCTTGCCAATCTGTTTCCCCGAACCCTACCGCCAATCTTTATCAGCCCCCGAGTGAAATCCGACCCCTTGCGGTTTGCTGGGGTTGGATGTTACTAGAGACCGGAGCGAGGGAAGCGAACTTACGCTTGTATTTGCTCGTACCCCTTATTTAGGATCTTTGGCGATCACTACGTGACCGTGCGTTCGGTCCTTACCGCTGGCTTGGCCTTCCCCGAGCCCCCGTGTGTGGTGGGAATTTGGTCGAGGGCCGGCCTGTTTCGTAGCGTTCGTCCCGTCCGCAATTCTTCGCAATTTGGAGGGATTGGGGCGGTGTCATTTGCCTCATTGGCTTGAATGATGTGCCTGATGAGGTTGCTAGCGAGGGTGTTCGGGCGGAATCTGATCCCGTTGCTTTGCAACGGAGTCGGCAAAGCCCTTCGGTGGTATTCCGTTGTTTCCTGCCCCGCCTTCCAACAGATTCCCCCTCAATGGGGTTTCAATGGGCTCGGCAAGGGGCTGGTTTTGAACTAGAAGGTTGAGATGACCCTATCCGCCTCAATGCGGGTTGGGCAAAGGCCACCGAGGCTCATCTGCGTTTTTCTCCCCTGGCTCTTGTTCGACGTGAGGCGGCCCCAGACCTTTTGCGGGTCAGGCTTTGAACCTCGGTCTTTCGATGTCGAATCGAGCGGCTCGGGCCCTGTTTAGGGTCTAATGGGGGTCGGCCGTGTTTTGCGTGTTACCCTATCCTCGGTTTTCGCAACCGGAGGGGCTGAGTTGATGACACTTGCCTCGACGGCTCGAGTGCCGTGCTCAATGAGCTCGCTAACGGGTACGTTCGTGTGGAATCCGGGTCCATCATTTGCTGATGGGGTCGGCAGAGCCCTCAGGTGGCACTCCACTGCTTCTTCACCCGCCTCCCGGCAGATGCCCGAGCCGTTCGATAGGCTTAGGTGGCCCGCTGGCCTCTCCTCGGTGGAGATTCTATGGGTTTAGCTCGGGGTTAGAATTGAACGAGAAAAGGTCGAGACGCCTCTGTTCGCTTCTGAGCGGGGTCAGGCAGGGCCGCTAGGGCTCATCCTAGTTATTTCTCCCTGGCTCTGTTTGACATGACGTGGCCTCGAGCCCTTAGCGGGCCGGCCTTCGAACCTCGGTCATTTGTCGTTTCGTATCGAATGAGGCGACTGCCACTTCGTGACGCGACACGAAGTGTTTGGGATGCAGCAACTGCATGAGTTTAATGTGCGATTTAATTTGAAATGAAAGCAGGATTACCTTGGTGACATGAGCGATGGGAGGCTCCTACCAGATGTGTCCGTGCAGGGTTCAGGCCCTGATGTTCGCGACGAGGTCGGCGTAACCTGCATAAGAGTCGCTATTCTTTGTTTTTTGTCTCTCGGTGGTGATTCGAGCCGTTCGATTGACTTGGGTGACCTGACAGCTTCTCCTGGGAGGAGATTCTATAGGCGGACCCCTCTGAACCTTTCTGGAGAAGGCGGATGCCGAAGCTGCAGACGCGGGGGACTATGAGTTCGATTATTCTGGTGAATAGAAAATACCGTAGCCACCGGGGCGTAGGGTCTACCAGTTCGTCCAGTTTTACTCAAGGTTTTACACCCACATGCCATGCCTTTGGTTTTTAAACATACGGAGGGGTCGGGCGAAGAGGATGTCTAAATAGATAGACACCCTCAGCAGCCCCCGAGCGATGTCCGTGCCCCTGCCGTTGCTGGGGTCGAAGGCCTGGTAATGAATTTGACGCGCAAAGTAAGAGAAAACAGCGGTGCTTAGCTCTCGGCGGCTGTTCGTTCATCATCTTTTCTAGGCCGTACAATCGACCCAGGAGGCCTGTTGGGCTCCCCTTTTATAGAGGTCCCGTCGTCGGATCGCTCGGTGGTCCTACCTAGGGAAGCGGAGGGTTGCCAGCACGCGTGTGCGCCTTGATTCCCACGCCCGGTGCGCGGTCGTGGTGGGCCATGCCCTGGCAACGTCTAGTTTTACTAGAGGGCGTCCCGTCAGTCCAGAGCGTGCCCCGTCGGTTCCGACGCGTCCCCTCGGATTTCTGTCAGCATTGATTTCGCATTTGTATTGAATAGGGGGAAGGCAGAGAGTTTTTCGTCCCAACCTTTCGCCTTTCCTCAGCTGTTGAGCCCCTTCATTAAATAGGGAGGGGGAGGGGAGTTCTCGTCCCACTTCTTAGCCTGCCTCTGAGCCGCTACCTCTTCTTCTTCTTCTTCCTTTCCACCGAATATGTCCGTGTGTCGCGGCGGTTCCTGAGTGAGGAAAGGTGATGCCAGAGAGAGAGAAACTCACTGATCCGCTAGTGAATCCGGAGTGTGATGTTGAGCTAGAGGTTATCCAATGTAGATGAGATGGTGCGGGTCGCCTTTGCCGAGAAGGGGTCGCTGCCGTCGAAGGAGGAGGGGCACTGGAAGGTGCTGAGCGTCGTTGGCCTCGCTGTTGTTCATTGTGGCCTTCCTTCGGCGACAGGCGGCCCCCATCCAGACGCTGTTGTCGGGGTTGTGGCTGATGATGATGGCGTAGTCCTAGATGCCTCGGCGGAGGGGCATCACAGTCGCCGGTGTGGTGCTCGACGTTGCGGATGACGACGCCTTCGAGGATCCTGCAGAGCGGCGGGACGTTGCCAATGGAGGGCGTGGCGCAGCGGCCGCAGTAGATGAACTAGCCTATGTACATGCTAGGACGTTGCCGATGGAGAGCGTGGCGCGGCGACTGCAGTAGTACTTGTAGTAAAGCTACGCAGAGACTGTAGTTGAATAAGTTTGTGGGGGAGCCCTCGAGTAAACAGTCCTCTGAATTTATGAGTACATTAGTCCTTTTTGTGATGAAATCACTTTGTAAGTTGTGAATTTGTGCGAAGAATGAACAAATTTTCATCTTTTGTTTACGGCAAACAACTTTTTAGCTTCCTCTTTTTGTAGAAGAGGTTTCGGTGCCCTCCGACCCTTCCCATGGTTCAAGTCGTAAGAAACTAGGAGTGCGGGCGAATTAATTTTGATCATGCTGGTGAGCAAAGAGGTCGTAGCCGCTGGGGCGTGGGTCTCCCGCAGTCCTACCAGTTGTACTCAGAATTTGTTCCCGAAATCTTAGTCCTTAGGACTTGTTACGAGAAGAATGGAAAGCTTAGAGAATGTTTACAAATATAACACAGGAAGTTTGTGCAAGATAAACGTACTTATATCACTTATACCAGCCCTCGAGTGAGGTCCAACCCCTCACAATTTTGCAGGGGTTGGATGTCACTGAAGATCAAGGATTTGTGAAGACAAAAACTGATAAGGAAAAGTATACGTTTATTAAGGGTAAAAGCAACATAGCTGCTCAATGTTCCAGGCGTTGGTGAAGACCTTGCCGTCGATGGTTTTCAACCTGTAGGCGCCTGGCTAGAGTACTTCTGCGACGACGTACGGCCCCTCCCAGGGTGGAGAGAGCTTGCGGCGGTCCTTGTTGCTCTGTACGAGGCGAAGAACAAGGTCCCCGATGTTGAATGCTCGGTCCCGCACCGGTTGGCTATGGTACCGACGCAGCGCCTGTTGATACTTGGCTGAACGGAGGAGGGCGATATCACGGGCTTTGTCTAGTTGGTCCATGGCGTCTTGGTGGGATGCCTTGGCTCCCTGTTCGTTGTATGCTCTAATTCTTGGCGCTCCATAGTCGAGGTCCGACGGGAGGACGGCCTCGGCACCGTAGATCATGAAGAAAGGTGTGTAGCCGGTGGCCCGGCTGGGAGTTGTTCTCAGGCTCCAGAGTGCTGCGAGGAGCTTGGCGACCCAGCATGCGCTGAACTTGTTCAACTGGTTGAAGATCCTGGGCTTGAGGCCCTATAGGAGCATGCCGTTTGTGCATTCGACCTACCCGTTCGTTCGGGGGTGCGCGATGGCGGCCCAATCGACCCGGATGTGTTGTTCATCGCAGAATCGAATGAATTTCCTACCGGTGAACTGCGTGCCGTTGTCTGTGATGATGAAGTTTGGTACTCCAAAACGATGGATGATGTCGAGGAAGAACAGCACAGCCTGCTCGGATTTGATCGGGGAGATCGGCCGAGCTTCGATCCATTTCATAAACTTGTCTATGGGGACAAGTAGGTGGGTGAAGCCCCCGGGCACCTTTTTGAATGGCCCAACCAGGTCGAGCCCCCAGACCGTGAAGGGCCACATGATGGGAATCATCTGGAGTGCCTAGGCCGGGAGGTGAGTTTGTCGAGCATAGTACTGACACCCTTCGCAGGTGCGTACGATTTGCTCGGCGTCAGCTACTGCAGTGGGCCAGTAGAAGCCCTGTCAAAATGTGTTTCCAACCAAGGTCCTCGATGTGGCATGATGACCATAGACCCCACCGTGGATGTCATTCAGCAGAAGTTTTCCCTGTTCGCTAGGGATACAGAGCTGCAGGATCCTGGTGTGGCTCCGTTTGTAGAGTTCGCCTTCTACAAGAACGAAGGATTTGGCGCGACGTGCGAGCCGTCGAGCTTCCGTCTTGTCTGTCGGCAGTGTGTCGCGGAGGAGGTAGTTGAGGTAAAGCGTTCTCTAGTCATCCGGAGGGTTGGGCTCTGCCGCTGGATCCTCTTCAAGCTCCATGACCTCGGGGTCGGATGGAGCGGTCGGCGGGTCAGCCCTCGGGGCCGGATTAGATGGGCCATCGTTGGCCCGTTCCGACCCCTCATAGCACACCGAGGGCTTATGTTGATCATTGGCGAAGACACCCATTGGCATTGGTTCTCGGCCGGACGCTGCTTTCGCGAGCGTGTCGGCCGCTTCGTTGAGGCGCCTCGGGATGTTATTGAGTTCGAGGCCATCGAATTTGTCCTCTAGCCGTCGGACTTCCTAGCAGTACGCCGCTATCTTGACGTCGTGGCAGCTTGACTCCTTCATGACTTGGTTGACGACCAGCTGGGAGTCGCCCCTGTTGTCGAGGCGTCGGATGCCCAACTCGATGGTGATTCGTAGGCCGTTGATGAGCGCTTCATATTCGGCCACATTATTTGATGAGGGAAAATGGAGACAAACCATGTACCTCAGGTGGACCCCGAGGGGTGATACGAAGACCAGCCCCGCGCTGGCGCCCTTCTTCATTAGGGACCCATCGAAGTACATCGTCCAATACTCCGGATCGACGACCGCTGGTGGCATCAAGATCTCGGTCCATTCCGCAATGAAGTCGGCCAATACCTGGGATTTGATCGTCGTTCGGGAGGCATACGTGATGCCTTGACCCATTAGCTCGAGTGCCCATTTCGTGGTTCTTCCCGTCGTGTCCTGGCTCTGGACGACCTCGCCAAGGGGGAACAACGTTACGACCGTCACGGGATGCGACTCGAAGTAGTGGCACAGCTTCCGCTTGGTGATGAGGACGGCGTAGAGGAGCTTCTGGATTTGGGAGTAATGGGTCTTGGAGTCGGATAGTACCTCGCTGATGAAATACACAGGGCGCTGGACCTTAAGGGCGTGTCCCTCTTCCTCTCGCTCTACTACCAGGGCGGCATTGACCACCTGCGTTGTGGCCGCTATGTATAGCAGGAGGGACTCGCCGTCACTTGGAGGAACCAGGATCGGGGGCTTTGCCAGAAGTTGCTTGACCCCGTCAAGTGCCTCCTGGGCCTCGGACGTCCACTCGAAGCGGTCAGCTTTCTTTAGAAGTCAGTAAAGGGGGAGACCTCGTTCGCCGAGGCGCGAGATGAATCGGCTGAGGGCGGCGAGGCACCCTGCGACTTGCTGGACCCCCTTTATGTTCTGAATCGGGCCCATCCTTGCGATGGCTGATATTTTCTCTGGGTTGGCTTCAATGCCACGCTCGGAGATGATGAAGCCGAGCAGCATGCCCCTCGAAACGCCAAAAACACATTTCTCGAGACTAAGTTTGATGCCATTCGCCCAGAGTTTCACAAAGGTTCACTCGAGATCAGTGACAAGGTGGTCAGCCCGTTTGGACTTAACTACAATGTCGTCGACGTAGGCCTCAATGGTCCGCCCGATGAGGTCCCCGAAGTATTTGAGCATACAACGCTGGTAGGTAGCCCCGGCGTTCTTCAGACCGAACGGCATTGAGGTGTAGCAGAACGATCCAAAGGGGGTGATAAAAGACGTCACGAGCTGGTCGGACTCTTTCATCATGATTTGATGGTAGCCGGAATATGCGTCAAGGAAGCAGAGGGTTTCGCACCCCGAGGTGGAATCGACTATTTGGTCGATGCGTGGCAAAGGAAACGGGTCCTTTGGGCATGCCTTGCTGAGACCCGTATAGTCAACACACATTCTCCATTTCCCACTCTTCTTTTGTACAAGAATGGGATTTGCTAACCACTCTGGGTGGTGTACTTCCCTGATGAATCCGACGGCCAATAGTTTTGTTATTTCTTCACCGATGGCCCTGCGCTTTCCTTCGTCGAAGCGACGCAGGCGTTGCTTCACCGATTTGGAGCCTGGGTGGATTTTCAAGGTGTGCTCGGCGACTTCCCTCGGGATGCCTAGCATGTCCGAGGGCTTCCACGCAAATATGTCTTTATTGTCGCGGAGGAAGTCGACGAGCGCGCTTTCCTATTCGGAGGAGAGCGTGGTACCAATGCGTACCATTTTACCCTTAGAGCCGCTGGGATCTATGAGGACCTCTCTGGAGCCCCCTGCTGATTCGAACGTCCTGGTGGATTTCTTTGCGTCGGGCGCTTCTTCAGCGACCTCTTCCTTGAGGGCGGCGAGTTCCCCGGAGGCGACGATAGCCGTGGCGTGGCCACAGCACTCGACCTCGCACTCGTAGGCCCGCTGGAAGGAGGTGCCGACGGTGCTGACCCTGCGGGGACTCAGCATTTTCAGCTTGAGGTACGTATAGTTGGGAATGGCCATGAACTTTGCGTAACATGGATGCCCTAGGATGGCGTGGAAGGTTCTAGGGAACCCCACCATGTCGAAGGTGAGGGTCTCAGTCTATTAATTGGACCGATCCCCGAAGGTGATGGGCAGATCCATCTGTCCCAGTGGTACGGCCTGTCTGCCAGGCACGACTCTGTGGAAGGGCGCTCGGATGTTGCGGAGGTTCGTCCGATCGACGCCCATCTCGTCGAGCATCTTGGCGTACATGATGTTGAGGCCACTGCCTCCGTCCATCAGTACTTTTGTGAGTCGCTTTGGGCCGACGATCGGGTCGACAACAAGCGGGTACCTTCCCGGGTGTGGGACGTCATTCGGATGGTCGGTCTGGTCGAAGGTTATGGCGAATTCTGACCATCGGAGGAAGGCAGGCGTGGCCGGTCCGGCAGTATAGACCTCGCGGCGTGCGACCTTCTAGCACCGTTTGGAGTCGTAGGCTGTTGATCCTCCGAAGATCATAAGGGCACCGTTTGGCGACGGGAAGGTGTCGTCCTTCTCCTCGGCATCGTCCATGGTGGGGGCGGGTTCCTTCGCATGCTCTCCTTTGTTCGAGCTTCTGGACAAGAATTTGCACATGAGGCCACAATCCTTGTACAGATGTTTGGCCAGGAAAGCATGGTTTGGGCATGGCCCATCGAGCATTTTTTTGAAGTGGTTCGGAGTGCCCTCCATGGGCTTCCAGCCACCCTTGCGGTCGGTAGCGGCCACGAGCGAGTCGTCACGCCGTTGCTTCTTATTCTTTCTTTTGGTGGAACGATTGGAGGCGCCTTCGCCGACGCCCTCGTCCCGCCTTGCCTTGCTGTCGGAACGGTCGAAGATTGCTCCGACCACCTCCTCTCCTGAGGCGTGGCTGGTGGTGATGTCCAGGAGTTCCTTGGTGGTCCGCGGGCCCTTGCGACCTAGCTTATGGACCAAGGACTCATAGGTG
This sequence comes from Miscanthus floridulus, assembly GCF_019320115.1. Classification (NCBI taxonomy): domain Eukaryota; kingdom Viridiplantae; phylum Streptophyta; class Magnoliopsida; order Poales; family Poaceae; genus Miscanthus; species Miscanthus floridulus. The sequence continues at coordinate 30,856,355 of NC_089582.1, read as the reverse complement.
GTTCCAAACAGGAAGGCTCCTATCATGTCGGCGTTGGCGATGTTGGGGAGCTCGTTGCACTACCGGGAGAAGCGCAGGATGTACCTGCGGAGGGTTTCATTAGCCTTCTGGCGGCAGTTCTTGAGGTCCCATGGGTTCCCCGGGCGCTTGTATGTGCCCTAGAAGTTCCCCACAAAGATTTCCCTCAGATCCGCCTAACTCTGAATGGCGTTGGACGGTAAGTGCTGCAACCACGCTCGTGCCGAATCGGCCAAGAACAGTGGGAGGTAGCGAATAATGAAATCGTCATCATTCACGCCACCGGCTTGACAGGCAAGCTGATAGTCTTTGAGCCAAAGCCTGGGGTTTGTTTCTCCAGAATATTTAGGGATATTAGTAGGTGGTCGGTACCTTGGTGGGAAAGCAGCGTTGAGGATGTGCGGGCCGAAGGCCTAAGGGCCTGGTAGGCCAGGGCTCAGGCTCCGGTCCTCGCCGCTGTCGTAGCGTCCACCACATCGAGGATGATAGCCACGGTGGGCTCCTTCCCTGCGTCGTTGTAGGTGCGCCTGCGGGCATCGATGGTGCTGCGCGCGTCGCGGTTGTGGCCGAGACGTTGATGTACCAGGACAGCAATGTGCTGCCTATCGCCTGGTGGTGTCTGGTGAACCGACGCGTCCTTGGTAGGGCGCACCGAGGGCATGTGCTGGCTGGCATCGAGTTCACGTCGCTGAGACAACGAGCTTTCCGCCTGCTATGCCACCGCACGCTTAAGCAACATGCGAATTTCTCGGCGGGCCCGGCGATCCTCGGACGTTGCTGCCTCTGGAAGGCCGTGAAGCAAGGCCGTTGCAGCGGCGATGTTCTAACTTGCCCGAGCGAAGTGAGGGAGGTTCCCGTTGTCGGTGAGGATCCTTTGGTGTACATTGCGAGCCATGGCGCGCGCGTCCACTGTTTTCACGGCATTCGATCTCGCGATTGATGTCCGCGTACTCCCGCACGAGCCTTTGTCCGGCCTCATCGATCTCTAGCTTCTGGGCTCTCAGCTGCTCCATCCTCAAGCGAGATGGGGCCACTGGCTCCCCTCCGGTCGTGCCGTCAGGGTTGCCTGTCGGGGTGGCCTCCTCCCCTGAGAAGCTTTCGACGCGCCCCTCGGGGGTTTCCGCCATGAAGCATTCCCGGGAAGGGTGATGGCTCCTCCTGCTGGAGTCAGAGCTAGAGGATGATCCTGGCTCCTCCGTGAGGAGCTTGTAGAGAGTCTCCGTGTCATGTTTGATTGCCCCCATGAACTCACTGTCGTGGGAGGCTGAACCATGCGTAGTGCCACAAGGCGGCCAGCGACCGCCGTGGCGTTGCGGAGACCAAACGGAAACGCTGTAGGGGCGCTCTGTACGTGGCATTCCGGAGAGAGGAGCCCCTCCCCGGAAGGCTGCGCCGTGTCGTTGTCGTTGGAAAGGGTGTGGCGATGCTGGTCCTCCCTAGACTGCTGGAGCCTAAGGGAGGCGCCGAGCTGGCGTCCAAGCCTCTTGACGTCGAGGACGATGGGGGGGAGAGATTGGATGGCAACGTGAGCCCGTACCAACTCTCATCCCATCGTGATGATGAAATCTAGGTTCCCGAAGCGCACGTGTGCGTGTGGCAGAACCTCCTAAATTATAGGGCCCACATGCATCTGTCACTGTCCAACGACCACTGATGACTATGCATATGTTCCTAATAACTTAAGAAGACTGACGGGTGTCCTCGGGGAACCCCGAATCATCCACGATTTCTGAGCAGGATCACATTACAGAGTCATTGTAGTATTACAACATTTATTCAAATATCTACACCAGAGTAAATCAGTGGAAGTCTTACAATAACTTAGTTTACAAAACGGTAGTTTCAAACCTTACAACTAAGTTCGATAATTATTACAAAATGTAGTAATGGAGTGGTATTATAACATAATACAAACACACAATTAGATTGCCCTGCCCAAGGGCCATGCATTTACTTATCGTCATCGCATTGAACAACAGTCATGCAGCACGGTTCAAAGCAGACCTGCTCATGAGCCTCACCTGCAACAAGGGTCAACGAACCCTGAGTACAAAAGTACTCAACAAGACTTAACCGAAATAAAAACTGATAGAACTCAGGAATGCAGGCTCAGGGATTCAAGGTATGGCTTTAGCAATAATCAAAGTTCTTTTGCATAAAAGCTCTTTAACAAAATTCTTTATTTCAATATTTAAAACTTCATAAAAACCATATATGAATCTGCCATGATCCATAATGAGATCATGAACTTCATATCAAACTCTTTCTCAAACCTTCCTCTATTTCCAGTTATTAACTACGATGATGAACAGAGAGTTGAGTCTCCATAACCGAGGAGCAACGACGATTCAAACCGATTAAACCCAGCTGGGGATTCCAGACCACACGACATATGCAGGTCCCCGACCTACATATATCAACCTACCCTCAGATCCTCTAAAACAAGAACGGATCCACGCCACCTGAGAATACAGTACTCCACCAATCCAGCCCATTGCCATGTGGGTACACGCTATTCCCGCCATCTCTCCACTCCCAGTGCGCGAGTAGCCATTCTCGTAATAGAATAGCCAAGTTAAGGCTTATCGGAGTATGTGGTTAGTACTACAAAGTCTCATCTCACGCAGTTCAACAACGGACGGACCTTAATTGACACAGGCGAAAAAGAACCCGCTCACAAGACCTCCATGTCTTGTGGCTTCCCTACACCGAGTCCACCTAGTCTAGATTTATTACTTCACATGCTCATATCTCATGATCACATAAGTAACCAAGCATAACCAAAGATCCATTTAAAACTCGTAGGTGACAGGTAATCACCTGACTTTTATTTGTCTAAGCATGGCTAAGCATAACTAGACATTTACGAAGTAAAACTGGTAACAAGGTAGATATGGAAAAACAAGGTTGGTAATGCTCCAATTAGGTTTGCACACAACTCCTAATCACTTAATGCAGTACTTGAAAGCAAAAGCGATATAAATTTGTAAAACACAAGGTAGGTTTAAATGCATCCGGGGCTTGCCTTGGTCGATAGAAAAGGTTAGTTCCACAGAGAGATTATGGAGTTAGACTTGACAACATCACCATTGATGGATGAACCTTCTCCAACACTTGATCAACACGAGCACCATTGAATGATGACACTCATCCGAAGATTGGTCAACGCGAACCTTCTCACTCACGTATGCACTACACGTAAATAAATAATACATGCTTTAGCATGATGGATTGTATGACATGATGCATGGAGGTGCATTGGTGAAAGCATAAAAGATTAACTAACTTGAATACAACTTTCCTTCACGGTACAATTGCAAGTAATTAGCATAAAGCATTTTTAGTCGTTCTTCTAACAAGTCAAAGGTTCACTTATCATACATGCTTACCAACTAAAGCTTCACCATGAAAAGACATGTATAAACAATATACAAGGAAATGTATAACTTTTACTTTTTACCCAAGAGGTTGCATCTAAGAAGCAATCAAGTTTATTAACATGCATTTACTAATGAAATTCTTAATTATGTCATTTAGAATTATTAACTAAAGGGCGAACATAATCATATCAAGAAGGTAATCACTTGGCCATGACACAGCAGGGGTGGGGTGTTTCATGATCTATAATCAACTCCAAAAACCATTCAGGACATCTCATGATTTATGTTTATCATTTCGACAATTATTAACTAATAATTAAGGCATATAAATAAGAGTATAATTAAACATCATCAAATTAATCCCAAACTTTTTGTGGAGGCAGGCTTTAACAATAAACAGATACAATAAAAGTTTCATGGTCACTGGATATTTATTTTGGCCTATAAAAATCACACAATAAGCATTTCTTAATTAAAAGGACTAATTTTTAAGCATCCAAAAACTATTGATTTTCATGGTTTCATATTTTTCCTACATAGAGGACATCATGAAGAGGCTACACAAAAAATTTCATGATTTTAGCGTGCACCAATAAATAGTAATTAAATTCACAAGTTTCAGCTAAAAATAGAAAAAGAAAAAGAAAAACCCTGTAGTGAACTATTCACCTGAGTCACGCTCTTCGCATTTAGGCCCCTGTATTAGTTTCTATTGCTGCGCGAAGCCCCTGTCGCGATTTTGAAGAACAGAGGACGCTGGAGAGGCTCGATTTTCGGCCGGTGAAGACTCGCCGGTGGCAATTGGAGGGGTGGTCGAGCGACGGGGTGGCGAGGCGAGCCTGAGGGTGGCCGCAGCTCGGCCGGTCGTGGCCCATGACGGCCTGGTCACGCGAGCCCGCGGCTCGGCGGCGGAGTGGCACGGCGGCAGGGCACCTCGATGGCGAAGCGAGGTCGGAGTGGGGTTGCGGAGGTACAGCCTAGTCCGGGGAGGCCGGTGGCTGTGGTTTCTAGGCACAAGGAGGCGTGGAGGCACAGGAGCTAGTGGCGGCCGCGGAAACTGGCACGGCGGCTGGTCACGGCGTGAACGGCGGCGATGTCGTTCCAGCGTGCTCTGTGCGGTAGAGGTAAAATGAATAAGTTAACAAGCAACATGGTATCACGGAGAGCTCAGAACCATACTCGGGAGGAGGAGATAGGCACCAGAGCGCTCTGGCCACGGAGAGGTGGAGCTCGGCGGCGCTGCGGACGGCCGCGAAGGGGATGACGGCGCTCGGCTGATTCTGATGAACTGGGATGGCTCGAGTGGTGTCAGCTGAAGCGCAAGGAGCAGGCGAAGCTGGGTGAGCAAGCTATTGGGTGATGGTTGATCATCGGCATTGAATTTCACCGACAAAGAGAGCTCAGCCGGCGGCGGTGACGGAAAAAGCAGAGGGGCAGAACGACGAAAAACGGCGACGTCGGAGGCTTTAAACTACGACCAGGAAGAACGAAGAAGCCACGCAGGAACCTTCTCCGCGCCAGCGCGATGCCGAAGATGGCCACGGCCGCGACTGGAACGCTGAGGAAGCTCACCGACGGTGAGGTGTCGTCCGCGAGCACTGTTCACCAAAATTACAGAATTGCCACTCGCTTTGAATCCCAAATTACTCCCAAATTTATGTGGCAACTCAAAAATCTCCAAAAATAAAAGTTGTTTAAAATTCAAAGTTCTACAACTTTGCTTTAATAACCACCCCCTAATTCGGTCTACATTTTGAAATGCAAATTTGAATTCAAAAAGGTAACATTTAAAGAATTACGCCTTTTTAAATTGCTTC